>NW_026634196.1:0-82986 GCF_024868665.1 Triplophysa rosa
CACATTTGAGCACAATGTAACAAGGTAAAATCCAGTGATGTTTTTAGAGGCCTAAAGTTTGAAGCCTGTTGTGCTCTCTCTGAAACCTGGGGATTTTCCACTGTTTAAAAGTAACCATGATTACGCACGTACGCCACGCCGTCTCGTATGGAGACCATGGCTTGTTTGGTGGTCTCATGTAGTAACCATTGTATGCAAATTATTTTAAAAATGATGTAATAACCAGCGTACCACCATTAGATACGTACCTTGCTACCTGGGACTTATTGGTGGCAGGCAATTAACAATTGGTTAATAAAAATAAGAGATAACAGGAAAATACCTGATTGGTTTCAGAAGAGACCACCTTTCAGAAATTTTACTATAACTGTAGACTGGAAAACACTTGGTTTTTAGATGACTTGGAACATCTCACTTTGTTTGGCTCGAGCAAATAAAGTTAACTCCTTGACACCCGGACCTTCCTTATCTGAGAGATTTTTTGAACTACAAGACTCATATTTTTCCACAACAACCGCTGGAAAAATGATGAGCAAAAAGTCGGTGGCCCACAGGTGGTTCCCGCCGGTGGACCGCCAATTTTGCCACCGGTGGCCCGCCACTGGTCCACCAGCCTTATGTTAGCTGGTGCGTCATCGTGCATCCCGGATGCTGCTCTTCATCTCGTCGTGGAGTGAGAAGTAGTGATTGCTATTCTGCCCTTGGAATCTTGTTTCTCTTGGATTTGTGAGTACTCTGTGTTGCATTAAAAGAGCTCCAACTAGCGAGCCAACGGTGTATTGAAAATCCCAGCTGGGTAAACACTAAACTGAGCATTACATTTAGTATTATGGTTTGTTTTCTGTTGGGTTATTGTGATTGTGGTGATACAGTATTACTGTTGAAATGCTTTGTTATTGAATTATCTGTACATTCACGTGAAAGCAAAGGGAAAGAGAAAGAAAAGATCACAAAGACAAAAGAGTTCCAGGAAAATAAATACATGTTTATTGATCTATACATTTTGTGAGATCGCCTGTGGGTGTTGTATTATTAAATTTAAAGGCAAATATAGTATTGTATTTCAGTTTCCAAATTAGGGATGCTCATTTTGACCGTTTAACCGTTAATCGATCGTTAAAATTTTGACCGGTTAATACTATCAGTTAAATGATTTAAAAGGTATTTTTATTTTAAGTTCCAAAAGGTTTTCGAGACAGATTAAAATCCGATCACGCAAGTCACTTGACGAAACTGGACACGTGTAATTGATCTGATTGTTGAGGCCACATTTGTCAGGGCTTTACTCCTCCAAACGGAGTGCCACTGGCAGCCTTGCTCAAGCTCAAGTTCTTTGTTTTAAATGTAACTGATTTAAAAAGCTCACAATGCGCTGTGACATTCTCTGTCTTCCCGGCGTGTCTACGGCTCAGCAAAGCTAATAGCGGAGCTACTGCAAGGGAATTTCGGTGCTAGCCATCGATTTATCCTTTACATAAACTTATCTCATGGATGCTTAGCATCGGCTGCCCGTGCGCTTTGGAAAGGAGAAGAAAACGGCGCGACCCGTGGTTTCCCTGCCTTCTTTTAGACGTGATGTAAAAATAAGAAATATGAATAAGTAAAAAATAATGTTTGTATTTTGGGTGGTATAGCAGATCGGATTTATATATGTTTAGCTAAGACTGGCTTGTGGAAAGCAAATGTGACGCGCTTCCCTAGGCGTTATCTCTACATTCCCGGGACATCGTGCCATCTGAAAGGGTGTAAACAAGCTCCAGACTGTCACCACAACACGTAAACATGTTACTTTATTAAATAAAAACTCCAAGCTTTGGATTGAGGTACTATTTTTAATTGATGAAAAAACTTTCTGACGGAAATAAACTTGCGCCGGTTCTTCTGTGTTTTCGTTTTGTCATAATTTGTTAATTATTTCAGTTTTTTTCTTGCCTGTTTATTTTATGCTTTGTATTTATATTATTTTAGTTTTTCTCTATTGTCCAAAATGCCACAGGTTTGTGAATATAGGTGCTGTTGTTGATGTATTCGTTATGCTGCATGCAGTTTGCATGTTAAAATTAAATCTCTGAAAAAAATGTTTGTATTTTTAACGTGTCACAGACCCTCGTCAACTTTAGCTTTGTTCTCATTTCGAAGTCTGCATCCTCCGGATGTCTCATGCGAAGGCGTATGCGGCAGACAAACGTGACCTCTGGAGGACGCAGCCTTCGAAATGAGACGCAGCATGTATTTTTTATTCCAATTTATTGTTAAAATCTTACTGGTTAACTGTTAATGTTTGGATAACGAGTGTTGGTTCTCCGTTAGGGAAATTAACCGAAATGAGCATCCCTATTCCAAATAGAAAACATAAATCTTACACTAACAAGTGAAGGTCTGAGATCTGGGGCCTCATGTACAAAGACTTGCATTGATTCCATACTAAAACCTTGCGTATGGACAAAGTAGTAAATGTGCGTACGCACAAAAAAACTCACGCCAGACATGAAGTTGGCGTAGAGGAACGCACATTCTCACGTTAATTTCACTTAGTACATCCGACCGTGAGCGTGAAAGCTGGCGTACGCAAAGTTTTTGTGTTTACATGATGTTGATACATGAGGACCCTGGGTTTTTGTGTGGAAATTGTAACTTTTTGAAATTGTGCCTTAACCAGGGTGGTAGTTCCCCTAGATAATTTACTATTGAGTGAGCCTTAAAGGTGCGATGAAGTGGTGGTGTTTATTGTTTTATACTGTTGTACGAGGTCTACTTATGACGTTTGCGTGGTTTTTACATTCAAAATCATCAAAATCAATAAGTTGGGCTATTTTCTACCCGGGTTTTTAGGCCAGCTCTGCAAACGCTCGGTTTTAATGGGCGTGCCTCATTGAAGACACTTGGAAGTAAACGCCCACCGCTTTGATTGGATAGCAGTTTGCGTAGTTGGAGCCTTCTGTGAATTTGGTTAGAGACGTAACGTTAGGTTACACATTACCATTCACAGTTTTCGCAGGGCATTATTATCTGGAGACCTCCTGTGATTTATAAATGACCTCCCCACATCAGTATTTCATGTGACGCATTCGCGGATGTGATGGCAAGGCTTTGCGTATAGTTTGTATAGCCTATACTTGTATTGCGTTTAATGATATATGACCGTACAAACCCGACAAAAAATCACCGCGATCGCGGGTCTCAAATGTTACGAGAGTTTCCATGATAAATAAACAAACGGGAGACTCCCGGTAACTTATGGATATCACCCAGCACCCAAAATAATACCAAAACACTTCAAACAGCCTCCATTATTCGCAAACGGTGGATAAAATCTTGAAAAATTATATATGAGCCCGCCAAATCACAGAGATCCCGATTCGCACAGGCTTAAGATCACAGACAACCTCTGCATAGATCAAGCGATCAATAACAATGCAATAGAGACGCATAGTACAAAAATGTTTTACTCACATAAGATTGCTGCGCCATTCCTATCGGATCCAATATAGACGGCACAGCACTGCTTTTTAATTTTAGTCTCTCCACAGATCCAGTGCCTTGTTCACGAAGGAATCCGCGGAGAAATGAAATGAACAAACGCTCCAAGTTTTTCCCACATGAGCTGGAACGTCTTTAAAAATAAACTTCAACCCCACATTCCTAATATCAGAATCCGAAGGAAGGTTATGCAGCGACTGTATTCTTCCACAACCTGGGGATGGCACAATATTTAGCCATCTTTAACGACATGTTTGTTTATTGCTTGCTCGCTCTATCTGGTTCCGCGACACCGGTTGTGTCATGCGCGTGGGTGTGGCTGGAGAAGTAGTCGTTGATATTCTTTCTGTGGAGGCGGTGTGCAAACTATCATAGATAGGTGCATTCCAGAACCTGGCGTTCGCTGGGCCTGGTGTCAATAACAGTTGTAATCTCAGTAACAAGGGCGTTTTCATTTCTGACACTTACATGATGCTCGCGTGAATACGATTCCCTCTTTAACAAAAGCTTGGGTTAAAATTGTCATTTTAATTCATCGCCCCTTTAAGTATTACCCTGTGGGAGGGCTACACATATTTTCAGCAAAGCATACACATGATGCATACCAGTATATCTAGTTTAAAAATAATGAACAGCAGCTACACTAATTATTCTCTCTGCCCTCCTCCCCTACCTCAGGATGCCCAACCCAAGGTAACCACAGATAATGCAAGCACAAGTTCGACCACCTCGTGTCATCCTCCTGTGAGAACCTGCAGACTGACTAACCATCAGGATACCCATCCAGAGGAAACTACACCAGCACCCGTTGATCCTCACGTGCCATTCTCCTGCGAGATCCTGTGGACTTGAACGATCACCCCAGCTCCAGCTCAGGCAATCTCTGTCAACAACCAAGAGCGAAGATGGACCCTTGTTATTTAATACTAACTTGTCTGTTTTTGTCTTTCTTCCTGTAAAGCTGCTTTGAAACAATGCAACACTGTAAAAAGCGCTATATACTGTAAATACAATTGAATTGAATAACTGCACATCATGCAATAAGTATAACATTTTATTTTAAATGTAATCATAAATGTTCTAAAGTAATAATTTTCTCAAAAACGTAATAAAATCTTGAGCTCATAATGTAATAACATTTCTTACATTATGAGAAATGCTTTACATTATAAATTCGATAAAACATTGTCATAATCAGGGGCCAAAAACTCTATTGTATCCTTTAGGTTTCTTCTTGTTCTGCCATGGGAGTCTATGGCAGCTCATAGAACCATTCGTAGTTGTGAAATGTGGCACACACATAAAGAACAGTCCGAGCTGTTATCATTGCAAATATAAAACACCTAGAGCGTTATTCCGATTTGCACAAAATTTGGTATGTAGAATCAACTCCCCTGACAATAAGTAAATTACAACAAGTGTAAAACAATAAATTATAACAATGTACAAATAAATAGAATACACAAGATATAAACAGAACATTTAAAAAACCAGAGTGTATATATTCATGCATAAAAAAATACACAGTATACATAAAGTTGAAGTAACAAAGAAGGTTGTATCTACAAAAGTGTGCGTGTGATGTTTTGAAGTTTTTTACAGTTTTTTATTCACAGATGTAATGTGAATGAGGTGAGGCCCACTTGTCAACAAAAATGGAGCCACTGCTTTTTAGGGATGTATTATAATGTACTGTATCATCGCCAAATTTTCATGTATTGCCATGGAACTTAGTACATGACATAGCAGTCATAACCTGAGGTTGTGTGTACAGTTTTGGCAAAGCGCCACCTAGCAGTCCAGAGATATGAAAAATGGCTATTTTTGCTATAAACTTTTTAAAACTTCAATCTAATGTCATGAGGGTGGTGTCATTAGGTATGGTTCGACTCGGCATGACTCAAGGAATGACTCAAAAAGTTGATGCTACTAAGAATTCCCTTGTTCCCAAAGCAGTAACTATTCTAAACAAGATTAAATGTGTTACTGACTGCTCCGAGACACGAAGGGGTTGAGGATCTACACGCAGTTTTAATAAACAATCCACAAAAAATCAGGGCAGGCATATGGCATACACAGGCGAGATGGCAGGTAATGGTCAGGGCAGGCAGCAGAGATTTACAAAAAACAATCCAGGGTCAAAACATACTATGTCAGGTTTTTTCCACAAAATTCAAAGTTCGAATTAATTAATTGTTCGAATAGATGGGCAATTCCATGTCAACCTTAAGAAAAAAATCAAGTTTTACCAAAGGTTTTCACCATACTGGTCAGGTTTAAATATCCATGTGAAGTCTCGCTCTTGTTTTTAAGTTTTTAAAGCCTTTTTCTTTTTTTAAAACATAGTTTTCCATAGTCAGGTAAGTGAATTCATAACAGTCCATATTCCTCATAAATGGGTACGTAAAATATAGTTTTTTATATATCATATAACTGTTCTATAAAGAGCCATTCCTTCTCCATTTGGAATTTCCCAATTCTGCATGAGGTCAAACAGTAGCATGGAGCACAAGCAAAGATAATAGACAAATATAGCTGCAAGCAGCAATTACGGGGTCAAGCCCTACAATGGCACTAAGGGAAATACAAGTGGACATTTCTGATGGTTAGTTTTTGAAAAGCAGATTTAAAAACATAGGTAAAAGCTTTGAACTTTTGGCCATTAGGTGGTGCTGTCACAAAACTTATGTGAGACGATTTGCCATATTCACCATTGAATCTCTAAATCATGATACTGGGCAAACCATAAGGCAAACCCTGGCATGTTTGGTATCAAGTATTCAAGAATCTAAGGAAATGAAAATCTGTCAACCAGAGACAAAGTTATAGTTAGTAATTTTTTTTTGTTCCAAAACACCACGGTGCTGATGACCCTTACTGAATTTTGTAATGACAGCTAATGCATTCATAAAACACAGCATTTTACTACATTATTCAATATGGCAGATGCCCAAAATCTTTTAATAACTTTTTGTCAGGACTGTCTCTAGATGCTATTAGTGTTGAGTGTAACTAGTTACTAAGTAATTAGTTACTGTAATTTAATTACTTTCCCCTTGAAAAAGTAAAGTAAGGGATTACTGTTATTTTTTCTGTAATTTAATTACAGTTACTTCTCATGTAATTAAATTAAATACTTTCTGTAATATGTGTGCAATAGTGGAATTGACATCAAAATTCAAAGTCTAACTTTAAAATCCTTACTTTAATGTATAATTCTCACATTTGTAATACTTTGGTCAGTTAATAATACTACTTTATGTAGTGTAATATTATTTATTTGAATGAATTAAATAAGCTGTTTCATGTCTATCCTTCAATCACTTAACTAATCAAGGTTGATGTAGGATATAGAAAGTAATTAGTAATAAGTAACTAAATACTTTTTGGAGAGAGTAATTTGTACAGTAATCTAATTACACTATTGAATATGTAATTAGTAACTAGTAATTAATTACTTTTTCAGAGTAAAAAGCATAGTAAAAGGCATAGTTTTCAGAGTAAAAAGGTACATAGCATCCAACACTGGATGCTATGTTCCAAATTTCGTGCAGATCGGACAAATGCTCTAGTACAGGTTAAAAAGGTAAAAATATATATATGACATAATTTAAGCTTTCCATTGATGTATGGTTCGTTAGGATAGGACAATATTTGGCTGAGAAACAACAGTTTGAGGTCCAATGTTTAAAATCTACCAAAAAATATATTCAGTTCATTTGCAAAGGCCAAATCATCATCCCCATGACTATTCAGAGATGACTTCCTCTTCTCCTGTCCTATCATTGTATACACATACCCTACCCTACCATGCCTGCCTTAAATTGTTATCCCTAATCTTTCTCAATCTTTTGCTTGCTCACACCTAATAATAATGTATAGTCTGTCACAACCTGATTTAGTTCATCCAAGTCCTTACTGGTGTCTATGCATGACCATCTTAAACCAGCTAAGGAGCAGCACATGACCATCTTAAACCAGCACAAAGCAGCAAACCAGCATCAAAACATACCAAACCAGCATATGCTGTTTTTTTCAACAGGGATGTTAAAAGACATGTATTGTTGTTGATTTTCTCTCTTGTCCTATGTTCCATTCCGAAGGGCTCATCCCTATGCCCTGTAGTGTATTTCGGGGAAACTATGAGTTTAAACACAGTAAGTAAACACAGTTTAAACACAGTCCTTATTTAAAAGGGGCAAAGCTTATACACAACTGGTTAGCAATAGTTCAGATACTTGCATTGGCTTCTTTGTTTCTCGGGACACATGCTGGCGCGCGTATCAAAGGGTCCTGATGTGTTCAGAACAAGTCGTGAGTCCGTCGGATTTAGCTGAACTAAACTGCCGGAAGAAACTGTCTCTGAGGAGAGGCAGGTCTCGAGAGGTTGAAAGAAAACGAGCGAGCGAACGCGCACGAGCGCGAACACACACAAGCGAACGAACATACACAAAAGAGCGAGCTTTCCTGCGTGTTCAGATGTTTTAACACAGAGGGCGTCACGCCCCTCCAAGGTGGGCTATCCAATGTTATGAGATAGTTTTGGGCGTGAAAACATGTTTCTTTGTCCGGCACACTAACTCATTTGCATTTATGGTCGCCTGGGAGTTTGGAGCAGGAATAGACTTAGAATAGAATAAACTGAGTATGGTATAAAATACATTACTGTGCTATACACCATATTCTAAGACATGAAAAGGGAAACACGTAGATATGAAACAAGAAGGGGTTACAATTACATTGACCTGTAGTTTGGACAAGAATGTAAGTATACACAGAATACCACTAAGCACATATGCCTTTGAGGTTATTGGTGAACGAGAATAACATAGAGACAAGCATACAATGTGGAGATTCATGTGTATACACTTTAAACCAGACTTTTGTGGCTAAGGAAAGAGACATTCTTTTGGAAGAATTTGAGGCTCTCAGTCCCTGGGGGCCACATGGCTTTTCTCACTTTGTTGAACAGTCCTGTCCTCCCCCAAGAACCTCCTTTGAAGTCTAGGGGAGAGTATCCGAATCTGTCCTGGTCAGTGATGAAGGTGTTGAGAATAGAACATTTGGCCAGACTTGTTGGTGCCTGGTCGTAGTCCTGCTGAGAGGTTACTGTGTTTTACGATCACAGATGGTAAACTTTGATCCGACCATACCCTACAGCCCTAAGCCCTTCAAAGGGATTATACTCCGGAGTGAGAGCTTCAAAGGGTTGAAGGGTGAAGGGGACCAAACAACTGTTTCTTGAAGTGCCCTTCTGCTTCATCATCCCACGCCCATAAGGAGGTGCCATCGCCATGTAAAGAATCATGGGGGCGCGAAGTGTCCATCAGTTGCACCCTTCGAAATCCTTCATTCCGAAGGGACCTTTGAAGTGGCCAGTTATGAGCACTTCGGTTTGGAAAGACCCTTCAATTTAGTGGCCATGATTGTTTTCATTCCGAAATGCAATATATTCCATTGGGAACGCACCGTTGTTCTCCCTCTCTCTCTCTCCGACCCTGCATTCCAATTCACCTACTTATACTAGCCCTAACAGTAGGTAGTGTTTTTGTGTTGGAATAGTAGGTACTTTTGAGTGCATGGCAAAATAGATTGCACAAACTGGAACATACTAACAGGAAGTGGAAGTGGCCGTTGTTGTCAAGACAGCATTTTGGCCAATAACTGTCACACAAAATACAGCTCTTCTTTCCATTAAGGTATTTATTCATTCATCATTTTATATGTAATGTTTACTGTTTACTAACATTTGTTAATTTAGTCACGCATCAGTTATATAATGTATTAATGCAGTGGAGCGTCACTAAACTCCGCCTACTTGTGGTGAGTTGTGGGTAATATCAGCCGTTAGAGTGTGCATTGTTCTGCACTTCAAATTTCTACCGGCAGTGGTAGACCATCCGGGAATCTTTGGAATACTCTTTTTAACATACTACGATTTTTGGAGATACTAATTCTACTTTCGGATAATATTAGGACGGATAGTATGCTGATTGGAACTCAGTGTCTCTCTCTTTGTCAGACAGGAAGTAATGGCTTCCACATGACAGTGCTTATTACCCATCCTGATTGGAGGACAAAAGTTGGAATTTAAGGCAGCAGTTCTCCCAGAGATCAGTGTGCATGTATAGGCTTTTCTGTGAAGTTTACTTTCTGACATAAAAGTGTTATTTGTTGTTTAAGAATTCGCTCTGTTGATTGTTTTTGTTTGTAAGTAAATTCACATTTGTTTGTCAGTTTCATGCACCCAAATGCATCTATTTTTGTTAAAACATCAGTTAAAGGGAAAGGTGTGTGCCATTTTCTTTTCTTGAATATTGATTTCTCTTGTTTTTTTTGGAAGGAAGTTAGTGTATTTCTGTTGTATCTTGGTTTCCTTTTTCCTTGTTAGTTTAGTAAGTTACCTTAGTAGGGACTAGTTAGAGTGACTTTTGTTTATTATTTGGCTTGAAAACCCTGTCACAGTTCTATTGATAATCAAAGAACTATCTTGCTTTCTTTGACATTTGAGTTGTATGTTGGATTAAGGGCGGTTTCACATTAGCACTTTTGGTGCGCACCGGGTTCAATTAACGTCGGAGTTTGGTTCGTTTGGGTGATGTGAACGCTGTCTTCCAAACTTTTCTGACGAGCGTGACTGACACGCTCCAAGCAGAGAGCTGTATAATCTTATTTCTGTTCGCCTTCAGTGTTCTTAAGAGCATTTGCAGTACATTGCAAATGCTTTTAAGATACTGTGGATAGTGTGGAGTCATTCAGGTTCCTGGGCTCCACCATCTCTCAGGACCTGAAGTGGGAGTCCCACATAGACTCCATTGTAAAGAAGGCCCAGCAGAGGTTATACTTCCTCCGTCAATTGCGGAAGTTCAACCTACCACAGGAGCTACTGACCCAGTTCTACTCAGTGGTCATCGAATCTGTTCTGTGCACTTCAATTACTGTTTGGTATGGCTCGGCCACCAAATCAGACCTACGAATACTACAACGGACAGTTCGTAGTGCTGAGAAGATTATTGGTGCTCCTCTGCCCACACTTCAGGACCTGTACGATTCCAGAGTGAAAAACAGGGCAAGAAAAATCATCATTGACTCCACACACACCCAGCACACAAACTTTTTGAACTGTTGCCCTCTGGCCGGCGCTTTAGAGCACCAAACACCAGGACTTCCAGACACAGAAGCAGCTTCTTCCCCCAGGCAATCTCCCTCCTAAATAGATAACTGCTCCTTAAGAGCAATATTCCACTTCCACTGCTACTATAGTGTGCACTATAGTGCCTTATTATATCTACATCTTATGTATACATGTATATAACACTACCTCGACTTACTACATTATCCATTTGCACAAGTGTACATACAATCTGTTAATATGTATATATTCTACTATATACTATCCTGTACAATGTCTCTTATAGTATGTTATTATCCCACATTTTCTGTAAAATAGTCTTTATTTTATATATGCATATTTTAGAATCTTTTAGACTGTAAATCTTATTATATTGTATTGTCATTGTGTTGAATGTCTGTACTAGAAGCTTCCAACACCAAAGAAAATTCCTTGTGTGTGCAAGCACACTTGGCAATAAAGCTCTTCTGATTCTGATCTGATTCACAGACAAAAGTGCCGTTATGTACTGAAGCTTTGGTAACAAAACTAACGGTTCAAAAAGAAATGTATAATAGTGAAGCGAGCAATGTTATGCATTTTGCCACCTTCTCCTGCGTCATCGTTACAAGCGACAGGGTAAACAGCTGCAGGCTTGATGCACAAACTACCTGCGGTTCGGACACAAAAATAATTATATGAACGCAAGCCAGCAGGGGCAGGGGGCGCAACCGAACTAGGGTTCGGACCAGGCAATCGAACTAAATGTGAAACCAACCTAAGTCTCGTAAATTACAGCTGACATACACACAACAGCATTTCTATTCTGTTACGTGCCTCCCATTGAACACTGGACTTAATACGGGGTCATAACACAAGTCACAGAATTAATTCCAATTCATTTCATTATCGCTGTACACATGAAGGCTTCATTTAAACACTGGATTAAGACTTCACACTCAGCTGTGTCAATTTTATTTTTTAATCCTATAGTTAAGACTTGCTACACTCTAAAAACTGTTGTGTTAAAAAACAAAACAACCTGTCCTTAACTGAACACATCTATGAAACACTCAGCCTTGTCTTATCCCTTCTCCCGAAATGACACACGTGGTTTTAAAGGGGTTATATTTTGCCTTTGTTTTTTAAGCGCTCAACAATAGTGTTCATGTTTTGATCTTCAAAAACACTTTATATTTCATCTGTATTCTACAGCACTGCCTCAAATCTCAGAAAACAGGATGTTGAGTTCCTGGTTCTATGAAGTCCCTCCCTGACCCAGTCTGTTGTGATTGGTCTCCCGCTTAGAGCTTGTGTTTGAGATGTCCGGCCATTTACCATATCCTTGTTCCAGTGGGCAGGGTTCATACAACTTTTGGGGTTCATGATGTCACTAACCCGAGAGGAAGCGTGTTGCAGTCCCAATGAGCCAATCATTGTAGTCCTTAAAAAGCTATTTCTGTTCAAAGAAAATATCTCCCTTTGCAGTGATCTTTGCAAATGTTGTTTATGCTTAAACAGCCACATTACACACTAACTAAGGTTTCAAAAAGTAAAATCCCCACACCCCTTTAACACATTCCTTTTGATTGTGTATGACTTGCTGACATGTTTCTAAATGGTGCTACATTTTAAGCATTAAGATCCGTGGTTCTCAAACTTTAAATTGTTTAGGGTGTATCCCTTTGTGCCCCCCATATAAAGATTTATAGGCTCGATTTCACAGACAGGGCTTAGTTTATGCCAGAACTAACCCTTAGTTAAATTATGATATTAAGTAGCTTTTTTAAAAATGTTTATGTAAAAAACATTACTGGTGTGCATCTAGAGACAAAACAATGGCAATGACATATTTTAAGATATTTCAGGACACGCTATTTTCAGTTACGACAGCTCAAACTTCAGATTATTAAAGATTATGAAAATGAGATATAATTTAATTTAATTAATCCAAAACATAAAATTATACAACGCTGGAACATCACTTATTTTGGTGATGGCCTTATGTATGTTTGATTACACCATGGTCTGTTTGAATACTGGATTCTGATAGGCTGGACGGTGTGCGTTAAAAACCTTTAATGCACGGGTAGTTCCAGTCAGTTTGATCAATATTTGAAATTAACTGATGAGAAATCTGTCTGATCAAAAATACCCTGTAAACATCAATAACAGCTTTAAGTTGGCAAATGACCATGGTACAAGCGGGATAACAAACGGCTACCTGTGTATTTAAGCATTTTAATGTGCTTCCCGGAAGCAGCGCTTTACGTCGGGTGGTTCTTGGCCTCCATCCTTTAAAGCACAGCTAGCCGTGGATTATCCCTTACTTATACCATAGAATTAATATTTTAACGAAGATGATAAAATTTACTTTCGGGCCTCCAAAACACTTTTTCCAATATCTCTACGAAAACTCAAAACCTTCAGACATACAGTATATTTACAGGAGACCGTTTTCTGGCAGTGAGAGGAAATGACCCTTGAGCACAAAACGCACACTTCGGGATACCTATGCAGGGGCGCAACTGCACATTTTCTGAGGGGTATGCGAGATCAGTATTGGCGCCCCCCATCGGCCACCCCAATATAGAAAACACACAACAAATAAAAAATCTGCAGACAAGTTGTATAATACCTTTGGAGTCATTCTGTTTTACATCATGTGAAGGTGACAGTCAGATTTGCATCTATAACAGAAGCATAAAGGTTTCCTTTTACAGAAACACTTTTCCAACTGCTTCACAGTGTAACAGATACACAATTCTGAAAAGATACATAACAATCTGAAAAATAATGAAACAAAGGAGCAAAAAGTAGTAAAAGTACATAAAGTTTATGTTCAGACATACACAATAAATTAGGGCAGAAAGTAATGATTATTTTAATAACCGTATAATTGGACGATTTTTTGATTAATCGGATAACAGGCTAAACAGTTTTTAAATTGATCTTTTGCTTATTATAACTAAATAAGACTTCAAATAAGGCTATTTATTGTATTCTTTGAAAAGTGAGTTTCACTTATGTAGTCTAGAATTTTGACATTTAAAACGTTTAACAAAAAAACTTGTCAAGTTTTAAACTATAAAACTTCTTTAAATATCCCAAATACTGTATAAGTAACAATCGAGTTGTAGCCCATTATGTGCTGATGAGGAAATAAACTTATTTTGATCTTTAAAGTTATACATTTAGATTATTCCCTTTCCTTCAACAAAAAGTGTTATAAACATTATTTATTATTATCAGAATAAGATGAATAAGACGTATCACATGACATACTCTTGTTGTATTTCTTTGTTCTTTTCCCACTTAGGCCTACTTTAAAACAAATGCTTAGTTTGTGGTTCATTAATATTTAATAAAAACACAACAATAAAATTAGCCTATGTTAAACATACCTTTACTGTGCATTTATAATTACAATATTATTGAAAAAACGAAATAACATGGATAACAGACATTATAAGGCAAATAAATAAAAAATCTTTGGATTTTCCCCTTGCTTTAAGCATTTTTAGTTTGTGGTTCACATTTTATGAAAACATCATTAAAGTAAAACAAAGACAAACTCACTTACACTCTTAAACCGAATTAGTTGACTTTACTAGAAATTTGCGTGGAAACCCGTTGCACTAAACTTTTTTAGTTTTTGCGCAGAATGAAACTAAACATAATAAGTTGAATTAACATAAAACCTTTGGTGGGTGCAGTAGACAAATCAATTTTGCATCAGCTCTCTTCACTAAAAATCATTAATTCACATTATTTAATTTTACTAGTTTTTTATTATTTATTTTACTTATTGATTTTACTATACGTTTTGTATACTAAAATGTAAAATAAAACAATGACAATGTTTCACAATAACAGTTTTTTTATTGTTGACAACAATGAACAGTTACTTGTTGAGATTCACATAGTTGAGCATCGTGGGCTTTCGTATGAATCTTTGTCACGGTCTGGTTTAGCTCGGTGTGTTTTCTGGCACGGAGTTTGGTTTTGTCTGTGTCGAGCACGTGGTTCCGCTCTTTTAGAGGATCGCGTGCTCGGTGTCCACGTCATTGTTTCTTCCTCCCTGTGTCGGTAGACTTTCATGCACTGGTGATTTTCCACTACACACACGCACTCCTGCATTTACTTACCATGATTAGCGCCCTTGTTCCCGTAATTGCCCCGCACCTGACACGATTTCCTCTCATTATTCTTCCCTTTATCTTTCCCTAGTGTCTCTTGTTCGTTGTCTGACCGTTGCTCGTGTTTAGCCAGTGCAGACTGACGCAGACGTTGCTGCGGCTCGTCTGAAGAAGCCTTTCCTAGTTTTGTGCCTTGTCATAGTTCCTGTTAAGTCCTGTCTTGTTGTTTGTTCTATAGTCGTCTGTTTTCCTGCTCTTCTCTCATCTCCGGCAGTTCCCTGGGTCGCTCCTCCCGTCATCCTCTGTCTGTGGCCAGCTCTTCTCCGGAGGATCGGAAAGCTTCATTTTCGCCGGAGTCTTCTTCCGGAATCCCCGCACAGCACCAGGACGGTGTGAGGAATCCCGGCACGTAAGACTCTATCTTCTCGCTGGATTCCAAGCCTTCATTCCCGTTGTGGTGTGCCATTACCTCAGGTTCTTCCCTCACCGCCGCGAGCTGATACGCTCAGCGGCGGATCGCTACGGCAGAGTTGACGCTTTCCACTTCTCACCACCGCGAGCTGGTACTCGCGGACGGGTCGCTACTGGCAGTGATTAACGTCACGGCTTTGTGTTGTTTTTCCGCATCTGGGCCGTTGTTTGTGTTTCTGTCATGACAATCTTAGACAAGTGGACCTTAAGTGCATTAATGGAGTTAAATGTGCACAAACAATCTTGATGTAGCCAAGGAAATGGAACAGTTCTGCTGTAGCTTCCATGTTTTAACCTATAATGTTTTAATAGGTAACCCCGTTTGTCACATATATATTAACAAAACTTATATTTCCACTGCATCTTTGCAAAAACCTGTGAAAACAGAGCATAAGAACTTTTAGAAAGTCATAGAAAATGAGTCGATACAATGCCACTGTTCACATCAATTAACATCTGCTATTGACCTCGCCTTCTAAACAGTTTAAGTTACCACTAACGTTATAGATAGAGAGAAAAATCACTTGTATATAACTTTAAGTAGAATTTTTAGTAACGTATTACCTTAATACATCAGAGATAACTTTTCGTTAGCAACAAAAACGTGTAACTTAACGTTCATGGACATGTGCGGATAAGAACCAAAAGAAAAACGTTGGCCAACCAAATACACACGTTGTAGCTAAAATATGAACATACTGAAACAATCTGGATAACGTTATAAACGGTGACCTGACAGAAATAGCAAAATTTAATGTTATAACTAAACTGTTAAAAGGCAAACAAAATAGCGTCGACAGGCACATTAACATGTTAACTTTTTTTCACGGTGCTCTGTGCTACGCACTGTTTGCAGAAGACGCAACTGCTCATGTTATGTGAAGGACATGGACCTGACGTTCAAACTGCACAGCTCGCGTTGTCATATGGGGAAAACGCGTCCGACGATTAATGAAGAACCCGATAATGCGTGATAGTGGGAGACTTAACAGCTTTAACAACCGTCTCAGACTCTCCCGAATGTAATTATAAAGCTCCTTCACAAACATAGATTTATTTTATAAGCTCCAAAGATGTAGGCCTAGAGGTGACCTGATATTGTATTATAATATGAACTACCTCACAGGCAACGTTAAATAACTTGTTTTTTACTTGTCAATTTACTTTTCATTTTCATGTTCTGTTCTGCGCTGTGCTTTGGGAAGTTTCTTTGCTCGATCCATTTGGTCATTTGACTGTGAAAGAATGATTGGTTGACATAATAACTTGATTAAATAAATTATATATTTATTGAACTCGTTTAAAATGCTAGACAAAAGTGAAACTAAAACGTTTTAGATAATGACTTTTTCGTTATATTTTTTATAACGTTTTATTAAAAAAACGTTAAATACTATTTTGGCACAATGGCGCCCCCACTTGTGTAGCGCCCCTATGCACCGCATATACTGCATACCCCATTTTTGCGCCCCTGTACCTATGTAAAGGTCTGTGTTACAATTAACCCTGCGCAAGTTTGTACCCTGTTCACCCCTACAAAGACAAGTTATGACATTTTTAGTTTGAACACTTCCTATATTTGTAATGAGACATAATTGTATGTGCATTCTCTATATGTCGTTACTGTCATGGTCCTGCCTTCTTGTTCAGGATTTTCTAGTCTTGTGGTAGGATCGTGACAGATCCCTTATGTTTAGTGTGAGAAAGCCATGTGGTGTTTATCTTTTGACACTCCATGTGTTTTCCTGTGTCTCGTCATTGGCCCCGCCCCTCTCATTTCCCGTATTACTTCCCCGGCCGTGTTTCTTTAACCTCACCTGCCCTGTGTTATTATCCCTCGTTTCTGTTCCCTTTAAAAAGTACTCATGTTTCATGAAATATGTTTCATTGATTCATGAAATATGTTTCATTGATTCATGAAATATGTTTCATGTTTCGTGTGCGTTCTTTTGCCTAGCAAAGAAAACCTTGTCTTGTTTTGGATTGTACCTTGATGTCTTGTTCCTCAGTCCTGTGTACGTCGTGTAAGTTTAGTTATCCTGTCTTTGTTGTTTTTTCCCCCTTGCGGAAGTCTTTGTTTTGCATTGTTTTACAATTAGTCCAGTCTGTGTTGCACCCCATTGTGGGTTTTTGTTTTGTTTGATTATTAAAGTCTTTTGTTAACCCCTTCATCACCACTGCTGCCTGCGCTTGGGTTCTTCCTCACGGAAAACATGACAGTTACATCCCGTTCAGTAGATATACTTTAAACCAGTCAAAGTGGTTGGCACCCAAACATTTCATTGGCTTACTCTAAAACATCACAGCGTCATCATAACACAATATCTTCTTGTATAGAGGTAAACAGAACCGTAAGTCAATGTATTTTGTCACCAGAATGGTTTTAGAGCGGAGTTGGGCCAATCAACTAGAAGGAGTCCGAAAAAGAACATACAAATAGGGTTCCAATGTGGAAAGCACTTTAATAAAATAAATGCTCACAATTTTTCTTTGATTCAAGTATTTTGGTTTACAAATGAAAAAAGTATTCAGTTATTTTGGATTAAAAAAGTTCAAGTCAACAATATAACAACCTACAGTTAATAAAAACACAAGTGTATTAAACAACATTATCTGAACTAATGCTTCATCAGTTTATTATAATTTTTTTGGTCTTCATACTGTAAGTTTTTGTCTTGACAGTACAGTAGAGAGAGAGAGAGAGAAGAAATTGCAGGATGAGAGAGAGGGGAACAGGAGACTGGGAAGGACCACAAGCAGGGACTTGAACACTGGAGCCGACATAACTAATCAGATTAATCAATTTGATCTAAATCTTTCATATGGTTTAATTATTAAGTTTCTCTGTGATTTCACATTTTGATTGTACACACTACACTGTAATCTAATCTTTTTGTGTGGCGGACGGAAAAGGGTCTGATCTTCAGCCTAGGAACGCTTGGAATAATTGCACTTTTTGAAAAAACAGCACATCTTCCTGTTACGTGTTGTGTTTTATATTGTATAATATACAAACTATTTAGGGGTGGGGTTTGGTTACGTGCTCAAACATGTTGAAATTTTGCGTACGAAATAATGAACATACACAAAATATGACGTCTGATTAAAATAAATCAATAAACATGGTGTTGTTAATGTTAATGTTGTGATATTGGGTTGCAATATGACAATACCCAGAAAACAGAGAAAAGAACAAACTAAACAAGTTTGACTGTATTGCGTTTGTATCAAGGTGGTTCCTCACATTCAAAGAAAGCATAATTTAAGAAATATCACTGAAATCACGTTTCAAACTCTTGTTCTTCAACGAGAATGGCTGGTGGGGGCTGAAAGCAGCTGCAGACGTCCAGAAAGGACGCACCGAGCACAATCAAACAATGCCAAACCTGAAAGAAGATGAAGTACACATTAAGAGATGTCTTGTAAAGATCTTCTGCTAAACATGCAAATTCTGTGACTGTTTTTCTTCACTATTATAAAGATCCTAAATCTGATTTTCGTATGCGAGAAAGCATTTTTGTGATCATTACAGCATGTGCGATTGGATTGAGATCTGAAACCTCATAACCCTTTCATCCTTAGAGCGTGTGTGTGCGCATTCAAGTGTGTCCGTGAGGCGTGTACCTATTTAACATTTATACATCAGGCCCCTCCCTTACAGAAAAGACACACGAAATTCACATGTGAAATGTGTGTTTTTGTAACATTTTGGTCTGAATTCCATGTGAATTCCCATGTGAAACACAGGATAACATGTAAAAACCCATGGGATAACGTGCGACGTGATCACATGTTCTTCACATGTCACCACATGTTGCACGTCATCCCATGGGTTTTTACATGTTATCCTATGTGTTTCACATGGGAATTCACATGGAATTCACACCAAAATGTTACAAAAACACATTTCACATGTGTTTTTTTGCACGTTAAACACATGTTGTATACATGTGATCACATGCGAAAAACATGTAAAAAATATGTGAAATTCATGTGTCTTTTCTGTAAGGGCTAGTGACTGTGGAGGCCATTTGTGTACAGTTTGAGATGAGCTTAGTGACATATGATATGAATCATGAATGTGTGAAAGCAAGCGTGTGATGCAGACATGTCAATATTGACCAGAATCTGTGAGGATTGTTTCCAGCAGCTTATTACCTATAAAGCCCTACATGGTTTAGCTCCTCAGTACTTGAGTGAACTCCTCTTGTATTACAGTCCTTCACGTGCATTACGCTCTCAGGCGTCCTGTCAGTTGGTAATACCTAGAATTTCAAAATCAAGTGCAGGTGGTAGATCCTTTTCCTATCTAGCGCCTAAACTTTGGAATAGTCTTCCCTGCACTGTCCGGGAGGCAGACACACTCTGTCAGTTTAAATCTAGACTAAAGACGCATCTTTTTAATCTTGCATACACTACTCTTCCATTATAAACTCTGAGGTTTGGCGCTTAGTTAGATCAACCGGAACCAAAAACACAACTGATGTCTTGTTGCATCAAAGAGTACAGAACAGTACTCTACTCTCAGCCGTCTGTCTCATTGTTCCAAGGTTACCACAGCAAGCAGGATGCAGTTCATGGCCTGACCTGATGGTAGAGCGAGACCTGACAGGAGCTCAGATGATGAGCTGGATAAAGAAGGACGCGGAACTTGACACGTCTTCACTACAAAATTCAAATGCTATTAGATTATAATGAAATCTTAAAACTAATTTACCTTATTAGTAGATTTATTATTTATTTAGCCTTGTTGTGCAAGCACTGTCGAGCTTGTGCAGAGGCAGCAGCTTTTGCCAGAGGGCAAAATTTGCCTGTGGGGGGCTGCTTAGAATTAGATTTTAAAGTTTTACTTAATTATATTGCATATAGGAATTTATAGTCGTTTTAATTATTTGCCTGTGTTTCTCTTTCCTTTATCTTAAATGTTTGTTCACTGTGTGTGCGTGGCTCGTTGGGTGTGTGTGTGTGTGTTGTGGTGGTGCTGTGTGTGTGTTGTGTGTGTGTGTGTGTGTGTGTGTGTGTGTGTGTGTGTGTGTGTGTGTGTGTGTGTGTGTGTGTGTGTGCGCGTGTGTAAGAAGCGCTATAAAATTAAGTTGAGTTGAGAGTTGAAAATTATTACAAAGGGTGGGTTATTTAAAGATTTAATAATAAACCTCATTCTTAATGGTCACATATTCTGTAATGATTGTCTGATAAGGGCCGTTCACATTATAACTAACTATAATGATAACTTGAACTATATTTGCGTCCACTTTAAGTTTGCGTGCTGCAGTGTTCCCAGTCACTACAATGATAGATGACCTGCTGCTGATGCTTTCGTTTTCATACCCGAATGTCTTTTCTCCAAAATATGACAGCAAAGGCTGGCTTCTCTCTCTGAAGGATGAACGTGTGCTTGTGTCCGCGATGTAAAGCATATATTTTGTCAGCTTGCTCAGATTTATATAATCCTCACATATATAATATCCCGCCGTATAAACACACCACTTTCCGACCGCTACAGTCTTTAATTCTGACATAAAACACACGTTGCAATCATCAATAGTCAAACATTATCCGCCAGAAACTGACTGATATTCTAATGCTGACAGTTTGGTTTATCGTGCATTAGCTAGAAAAAATATATAATTTATTTTAATGATATACGTATAAATGAAGAGTTTGGTTCCAAAATGAGATAACGCCATTTTTTTTATTTTTTTAAAAATCATGTTTTTTATTGTGCATTCCAATTAATATCAATCAAACTGAACAGTTAGTTTGTTTTGATTTAAGCCATAATAACTCAAAATACAGCTAACTAACACAATAAAACATGATAACATAAAAAACATTTTGGAATCAAACTCTTCAAATATTGTCATAAAATATTGTGTCTAATGTAACAGCAATTGGATTAAACAACTGAGTGTAGGTCACAAAGCAAAGGTACAACGAAATCTTATTTTCTTATTTCAAAACCAAATTATTTATTTGTAGATATATCTTACAAGTGTTGTTGCTGTATGAACGCGCTCTTATATAAGCTTTTTGCAGGGCTGGGATGATATATCGTGCAATTCTTATGCTCAGTTTCCTCAATGAATTACGGTTAAGTGCAGGAACATCCGAAAGCCAGAGGGCACTCTCGCGCAGAAACTCAGAATATGGGACAGAAGAAGAACAATTTAGGAAATCCCAATGGTGATATTCTAGGCTCTCACTAAATCCTTGGTGTTTCGAGCGTGACGTCATCACCCAAACGTGTTTTTTCGTCAATTTTAACAATCATAGGTAGTTTAGATGGTTAGAGTAAGGTTAGGGTTAGGGTAAAGGTTTCGTAAGACTTGAAACACCAAAGATTTAGTCAAAACCAACAAGCCACGCCCACGGATCTGACTCGAAACACCAAGGATTTAGTGAGAGCCGATATTCGAATGCTGTTCTTCAAACCTTTTCAGGTATTTTCATGATAATAAAGTATATTTATAATGATGATGTTTGACGAGTGTTGCTTTTTCAAATGCACATTATAAACGACTCAATCTCGTAGTGATTTTACATCGAGTAGTACTTCCTACTACGGCTGCAACTAACGATTATTTTGATAATCGATTAGTTGGACGATTCTTTTTTCCAATTAATCGGATAAAAAGTTTAGTTAGATCTTTTGCTTATAACTAAATCAGAAATGGGAAAAGTATACACAACTGAACTCATTAACCCTAATTAACACACCCAGGCTGAGTTGATTCAGGTGTGTCATATTAGAAGCGGCTGACAATAGTCTCTCCCAAACGTGGGAGGGAGGGGGCAGTTGGCCAAGGAAAACTTTTTTTTTGTGGCATGAAAATTGAGATATTTGTCATTCAAATGTAGTGAAGTACAGTAAAAAGTATCCAGAAAAAATATATAACTAAGTATATATGCATGCAAAACATGTCTGCCTTAAAAACTGCGCTGCACGGAGAGACACGCATGACTTTAAAACAGCGCACCTTGCACTGCACGGAGAGACACGTCTAAATTTAAAACTGCGCACCTCGTGCTGCACGGAGAGACACGTCTGACTTTAAAACTGCGCACCTTGCGCTGCATGGAGAGACATGTCTGACTTTAAAACTGCGCACCTTGAGCTGCACGGAGAGACACGTCTAAATTTAAAACTGCGCACCTCGTGCTGCACGGAGAGACACGTCTGACTTTAAAACTGCGCACCTTGCGCTGCATGGAGAGACATGTCTGACTTTAAAACTGCGCACCTTGAGCTGCACGGAGAGACACGTCTAAATTTAAAACAGCGCACCTTGCACTGCACGGAGACATGTCTGACTTTAAAACTGCGCACCTTGCGCTGCACGGAGAGACACGTCTGACTTTAAAACAGTGCACCTCGCGCTGCACGGAGAGACACGTCTGACTTTAAAACTGTGCATCTTGTGACGCACGGAGAAACGCTTGCACGGAGAGACACGTCTGACTTTAAAACAGCGCTCCTCGCGCTACACAGAGACACGTCTAAAACGGTCATTTTAAAAGGGAAAGACGCGCTTGATTTATAACTGCGCAACACGCAAGTGACGTCACAGACAAACTAATCGATAATGAAATTCGTTGACAACTGTTTTCATTATCGATTATTATCGATTTTATCGACTAGCTGTTGCAGCCCTACTTCCTACTGATCAAAGACCCGTAGTTCACAGAAGAGCTGTGCATAAAACACAGAACTGGTTTCAGAATCGATTTAGATATTATATATAATGTACCAATGCATATAATTGGTGTGAATCGTATATCGCCCAGCCCTATTTTGCATAAACACAGCTGAACCTCCATCGTCTTATTTTGCTGCCTCGTCTTTCACTAAGCGGACATTAAAAGAAATAAACAAACAGCCGCCTCTGTCATTCTCCATCATGTTTGTTTTGTAATGACGCGATTGTGATCCAGCTTCTCTCCTGTCTGACTAAACTTCCTTCTTCCAGCTTGAGTATGCGAGTTTGCGTGACGTGTGGTCCGAAGAGGCGGGGTTAGGGCGGGGTTTTAGAGCAGCGCTGCCATGCTACTGGCCTGAAAGTGGAGACGCAACTTGATTTTGGCCTCACAGCTAGAAGCCAGAGGCTAGTGGCTTGACGAAAGCCCTGGCCTGACAGTCAAAAGCCGGCTATTGAAGGCAAAGGGACATTCAAGTGGCCAGTATCTACAGTATGTAGATGTTATATACACACTTCATATATACTAGGGATTGGCATTTTTTATCATATTTCATTTCGAGTACTGGACAGGTTTGAAAAACGTGTATTTGATTAATTGGGGGCGGGGCATTAGAGGGGGCGGGGCGTGTCCCCCATACCATGGTGACAATGAAAAGATTTTAATTACAACACTGATACGAAAATTTATGTTAATAAAACTATAAGATTGAGTAAATAATTAAATCGACTCTGTTAGATTATTAAAAATTCAATATCAATGTTTTTGAAAATAAAGTAAACATTTAAAAGAAATATCAGCGTGAGATGAAATGTCATCTCTGCCCTGTCACATTTCTGTCTGTCAGTGTCTGACGGTAAAGTATCTTATGCTCGTCTGACATGTCTGTCTGATAGTAGTGGTCTCACCTGACATTTTGTGTCCAAATATACTGGTGCGGAGCAGTGTTGGGTGTAACTAGTTACTAAGTAATTAGTTACTGTAATTTAATTACTTTCCCCTTGAAAAGTAAAGTAAGGGATTACTCTTATTTTTTCTGTAATTTAATTACAGTTACTTTTGATGTAATTAAACTACATACTTTGTGTAATATGTGTGTGCAATAGTGGAATTGACATCAAAATTCAAAGTCTAACTTTAAAATCCGTGCTTTAATGTATAATTCTCACATTTGTAATACTTCGGTCAGTTAATAAGAGTACTTTATGTAGTTTAATATTATTTATTTGAATGAATTAAAAGCTGTTTCATGCCTATCCTTGAATCACTTAACTAATCAAGGTTGATAGGACATAGAAAGTAATTAGTAATAAGTAACTAAATACTTTTTAGAGAGTAATTTGTACAGTAATCTAATTACACTATTGAATATGTAATTAGTAACTAGTAATTAATTACTTTTTCAGAGTAACTTACCCAACACTGGTGCGGAGTAGGGTGAGCGTTTTTAATCCATTCTTATGAACTTCAGCGTACATTCACGTGGCGCTCGCGGAGAAGAGGAATGCTCGCTTTGCTCCGCGAGCGCAATGCGAGCTCAGCTTCCATGGGAATGGATTGAAAACGCTCGCCCTGCCCCGCGAGCGGCGCGAATACAACACTAACTGTGTGTTCCCACCAAACATGAATGAAGCGTTAAGCGCGAGTGATTTACATGTTAAGTCAATGCAAAAACGCGATAGACCTCCTTGCGGTGCGAATGACTCGATTCGCGCGAATTGAGCGTTTCGGGCGTTTGACACGTGATTCGCGCGAGTTGAAAAATCTGAACTTTGGCGAAAATTCGCGCCGCGTTAACCAATCGGGAGCTTGCTCTAGTAGTGACGTGCAGCGTCTGTGCACGAAGGCAGCCCAGAGAAACACATAAGCAGCGCAAGTGAAGTCTATTTGAATTATAAACAGAGAGCATCTTTACAATAACTAATCACATATTTAAAAACTATAATACTAATTTCTCGCTAGAAATGCACTCAGAAGTTGTTGAAAGTGAAAATGAAACTTACATTTATACAAAACTATGCTCCAACGGGCGTGACTTTCGGCTGCCTTTTTTTTTTCGAGCTTGCGTCAGTTGTGAATTTCACACGCGAATGAAGTGAGTAAACTCAAAATGTTCAAGCGTCCAACTATGCGCGAATAGCGCGATTTATTCGCGCAAACCGCGTCTGGTGTGAACACCCAGTAAGCCATTATAAACAGAAATTCTGTGCCCACTGGATGCAGCGCAGAGAGACGCAAATAACGTCCAGTTTCTTTTTGCTTTCGCCATGTTGCATCGCGCCGCTAACGTGCGGTGTAACGTTAGACAGAGTGTAAGATGATAACGCATCAAACTTGTAGTAGATTTGTATGTTTTGTATGCTGCTTGGTGCCGTACATTTTGCACTTGACTGTATTTTCGTCAGGTTTATCAAAGTGAAACCAAGCATCGCTGTGCGCTCTCAATATGCCCTTCTGTGCTCCGTACTTGACTCTGGACCGCAAACTCTCACAACGCAACAATCAAATATCTGGGCACAACCCGAAATGCCAGCATAGCCAATCAGAAAGAAAGAAAATAATTAAAAAATGTATTTATAGACCCAAACGATCAGCTTTTTCACCATCGATCGTCGCTGTCGCGTTCGAGTACTGTGCCCATCCCTAATATATACTGTAATATAAAAAGCTTTTTATTTTGAACTTTTACACTAACTGTAGTTTTAGTTATGAGCTGGTAAATGTATATACAAATGAAAGTAGACCTATGAGGAAAACAATCCCATTATTGACATTTCTTACTGTATGTAGAAAAGGAACAAGTTATTTTATAATGATCTTCAGATGAATATGAGCTTACCAGGTAGAAAACAAAGCTCAGATAGGCGATGGAGAGGAATGCAGAGAAGATGTAGAGGATGGTGCTGTTCAGTGCGGTCACATACACCACCACAAAGTACATGTTGATAGCACACACCACCAGGATGAGCAGACCACCACCAATCTTCCACAAACTGAAAATACAAATCCATCATCAATTACTACCTTCAATGCCCTCACTACGGTGGTCTTAAAGGGACATTTTAGCCAAAAATGAAAATGATCCCATGGTGTACTCACCCTCAATCCATCCTTTGTGTTTATGACTGTGTTCTTTCAGATTAACACAATCGGACTTATATTAAAACATGTCCTGGCTCTTCCAAGCTCTATAATTATAGTTATAGCCATATATGGTGATAAAACTTCCCTTTATAAATCACGTCGATGTACCCTGTGCATCGAAGATCACCGAAGTCTTTGAAAACGTATTCTTTGCGAAATGCATGGTTTGCTCAATTTGGTTTTTATTGTTAATTTTATAATTATTTATAGGAGATTTATTTTCCATAAATTAAAATGTTTAGGAAATAAACTTTTTTAGCAGTTATTTTTTGGTGGAACTGCAATCTTCTTATGATTTTCTAAAACTATTATAGAAAAGCAATAAGATGTTAATATATGTATTTATATAATTTTTGTAATTATGATTAATATGCAAATCTCTTTTTGTTCATGTTTTAATATGTTTGAATGCTTTTTGCTTTTCTCATATATTGTTCTGTTAAGTGTGTCTTTACATTATGCTTTCAATAAAAGAAGGTTTGCCAAATCATCCAGCAAAGCACTATAGCTACATTTCAAATGATTTCCCATCTGTCTTTTAAAAAGAGTTTCACATGCAAATGTCTACCTTGAACTATGAATTTACTAACTGAGTATTTCAAAATCAAGGACACAGGAGATACACGGTGGTACTTTCTTTTTGTTGTATCACCGGTCTACCATTAGATTCTCTGCGCAAGCATGCTCAGAGGTGTGCTTATACTTACACACAATTCTACGTATAAGTACGGTGACCGGGAGGGGACACGCTCATTTCACTTAGTTTTGTCGTGGCCACGAGATATTACCTTGTGGGAACGCAATATTATATTGTGGCCATGAGATAATACCTTGTGGGAACGCAATATTATATTGTGGCCACGAGATCAGCTTGTTGAGGTAACGACATCCTTATGTTGTGGCCACGCGATGTGAAGTCGTTCCCTCAAGATCCTATGGTGAGGGAACGACATCCTTGCTCGTGGCCACGACTTCGTATGTTGAGGGAACGACTTCCTTATATTGTGGCTATGACTTAGTATGTTGAGGGAACGACATCCTTATCTTGTGGCCACGACTTAAATGCGTGCGCATCTATTAGAGCCTGGAACTATCAGAAATAGATAGGACTATAATAATATTTATTTTTTATTAAAATATAGTGCTGAACAAATAAAAAAAACATTTGTTTCCTTTTAGTCGTTTTTATTTTTTCCTGTGATAAATGAATAAGTTTAATTGCGATACGGCTGGGCTGCACGATTATGTCAAAAGCATATTCTTTACATTATTCCCCTTGATATTGTAATGTAATTATTAATGATGATTCGTTTTTACATTTTATAATGATTTCAAGGCTCCAATTTCGGAGTGGGATTGCACATAATTTAAATCGCCTTAATAATGCGAGAAGTTCCGGCACAAGTGTTGGCCTATTTGCTTCATATCGGATCAAATAAGGAAATAAACTTACTGACACGAACAAAATGAAATCAACATGTGAAACAGTCTGTCTTTATTCTAGAATTTAATTCCACAATCAGCGTACCAGCCTTCTCTGTCTTTAAGTCAAACTGGCCCATATTGCTTTAGAAGTACGGCGCTTCTTGGAGCACTCCGCATCTTGTCCGAAAAGCAAAGTCTGAAAATTCACGCATAATGTGTCCCAGGATTTGTCTCAGGATGTCATATTATCACGCAAAATGTGTTGCAGGATCGTTTGATTTTGGTTCAAACTGCCAGTGATTTTCTGGAATGTGTGCGTGCGTTCACACACATATTGTAAAGTTCCCGCAAATATATAACGTGTAATGTACTGTGTTACGTGCAATTTTTTGTGAACGGTTAGGGCTGTCATGGTGAATGAAATTTACTTGTGGTGGTTTAGGTGGCTCAATAGCCACTTTCCTTATATTTAGTGCCAAATATAGGCCCAAATAAGATTTATTGTTGGGTTATTATTATGTTGTATATATTGTTGCTTTTTAAATGTTAAATAAAATACTTTTCATTTATATATTTATTGGTAATTGCAGAACAACCAAGAGCAATAAGAACAGCGCTTTTCTCCTAAAATAATGATTAAGCCCAGCCAGCTTATATACAGTATAAGATAAATATGAACTGTCGAATGACAAAAATAAAAGCAAATTGTTGTTCAGTGTATTTTTACTGAGCCTTAATACAATATATTATGAAAAAAGTCTTAAGTAAAAATTAGACCGTATTTTTTCAACTATTACAATCACTGTATATTACAGTAAAATGCCCTGCTGTACCTTTTATATTGCAGTTGCAAAATTACGGTCTAATTTTTACTTCCTTAAGACTCCATTGCGTTAATAATATATTGTATTAAGGCTCTGTAAAAATGCACTGAACAACAATTTGCTTTTATTTTTGTCATTCGACAGTTCATATTTATCTTATATACAAGCTGGCTGGGCTTAATCATTATTTTAGGAGAAAATCACTGTTCAGAAATCAGAATCAGAAAGAGTTTTATTGCCAAGTATGTTTGCACATACAAGGAATTTGTTTTGGTGACAGGAGCATCCAGAACACAGAAACAGCAACAACAGTACACAGAGACCATAACACAATAGAATACAGTACACAATGATTTAAATAAGGGCCTATGGGTATAAAAAATTAAGAAATACAATACAATAAACATAAGTTAAAGATATAGAGAGTAAAGCTATGTTTGTATGTAAATATGTACAAGTAAAAAATAAGAATAGACTATTGTAGTACAAGGTATGTGCTATATACAGCAGAATGAATGAAATATAATTTACAGAAAAAGTTGTATAAAAAATAGATAGTGTATTATCTGGAGGATATAATTAATATTGCACTCAATTATTATTGCACAGAGTTATTAATTGCACGGTGTGTAAAAACATTTAACTGTTTAAGAGGTAGATGGCTTGAGGGAAGAAGCTGTTTTTGTGTTTGGTTGTTTTGGTGCTCAGTGCTCTGTAGCGCCGACCAGATGGCAGCATTGTGAAGATCTGATGGCTTGGATGTGAGAGGTCCAGGGTGATTTTCTGAGCCCTTTTCCTCACTCTGGATGTATACAGTTCTTGGAGGGTGGGCAGGGGAGCACCAATGATCTTCTCAGCAGTCCGAACCGTCCTCTGTAGTCTTCTGATGTCTGACTTTGTGGCTGAGCCAAACCAGACAGTGATGGATGAGCAGAGGACAGACTCTATGACAGTAGTCTATGAGTAAAACTGTTTTAATAAGTTTGTGGTAGGTTGAACTTCTTCAGCTGATGTAAGAAGTACAACCTTTGCTGGGCTTTTTTAGCAATGGAGCCAATGTGATTGTCCCACTTCAGGTTCTGAGAGATGGTGGTGCCCAGGAACCTAAATGACTCCACTGCTGCCACAGTGCTGTTCATGACAGTGAGAGGGGGGAGTGCAGGGGGGTTTCTCCTGAAGTCCACAATCGTCTCCACTGTTTTAAGTGTGTTCAGCTCCAAGTTGTTATGACTGCACCAGACAGCCAGCAGCTCAGCCTCCTGTCTGTACGCAGACTCATCACCATCCTGGATGAGGTCAATGAGTGTGGTGTCGTCTGCGAACTTCAGAAGTCTGACAGAAGGGTCCTGTGCAGTGCAGTCATTTTTGTACAGGGAGCAGAGCAGTGGGGAGAGAACGCACCCCTGGGGGGCGCCATTGCTGATTGTGCGGGTGCTGGATGTGAGTTTCCCCATTCTCACTAACTGCTGCCTGTCTGTCAGAAAGCTGGTGATCCACTGACAGATAGAGCCAGGAACTGATAGCTGGGTTAACTTTGTCTGGAGCAGTGATGGGATGATGGTGTTGAAAGCGGAGCTGAAGTCCACAAACAGGATCCTCACATACTGTAGGTCCCTGGTCTATCCAGATGTTTCAGGACAAAATGCAGCCCCATGTTAACTGCATTTTCAACAGACCTGTTTGCTCTGTAGGCAAACTGCAGGGGGTCCAGTAAGGGTTCTGTGATGTCCTTCAGATAAGCCAGTACCAGTCTCTCGAATGACTTCATGACCACAGATGTGAGAGCGATGGGTCTGTAGTCATTCAGTCCTGTGATTTTGGGTTTCTTTGGGATGGGGATTATGGTGGAGTGCTTGAAACAGGAAGGAACTGTGCACAGCTCCAGTGATCTGTTGAAGATCTGTGAGAAGATGAAGGCCAGTTGAATAGCACAGCTTTTAAGACAGGCTGGGGAGATACCATCTGGGCCTGGTGCTTTTCTTGTCTTTTGTTTCCTAAAGACTCGGCACACATCCTTTTCACTGATCTGAAGTGCAGGAGGTGGGGTGACTGAAGGTGATAGGTGTTGTGTAGAGAGAATGTCAGAGTTGGTGTGAGGTGTAAAGTTAGCATTTTCAAATCTGCATTAAATGTTATTCAGATCATTGACCAGGTGTTGATTGCCTGCAAAATTGGGGGATGGTGGCTTGTAGTTGGTGATGTCTTTAAGGCCTTTCCACACAGATGCAGGGTCGTTGGCTGAAAACCGGTTTTACAACTTTTTAGAGTAGTTTCTCTTTGCCACTCTGATCTCCTTTGCCAATGTGTTACTAGCCTGCTTGTACAAGACTTTGTCCCCTTTTCTGTAGGCATCCTCCTTGGCTTGGCGAATCTGTCTGAGTTTTGCTGAGAACCATGGTTTATCATTGTTGTATTTTAAGGAAGTCCTGGTAGGAATGCACAAATCCTCACAGAAACTTATGTATGATGTTACAGTCTCTGTGAGCTCGTCCAGATCAGTGGTAGCAGCTTCAAAAACACTCCAGTCGGTGCACTCGAAACAGGCTTGTAAGGCCCGCTCTGTTTCATTGGTCCATCTTTTAACAGTCCTTACCATAGTCCTTACCTTCTTATTGCTCTTAGATGTTCTGCAATTACCAATAAATATATAAATAAAAAGTATTTTATTTAACATTTAAAAAGCAACAATATATACAACATAATAATAACCCAACAATAAATCTTATTTGGGCCTATATTTGGCACTAAATATAAAGAAAGTGGCTATTGAGCCACCTAAACCACTGCAAGTAAATTTCATTCACCATGACAGCCCTAACCGTTCACAAAAAAATTGCACGTAACACAGTACATTACATTTTATATATTTGTTGGAACTTTACGATATGTGTGTGAACGCACGCACACATTCCAGAAAATCACTGGCAGTGTGAACCAAAATCAAACGATCCTGCAACACATTTTGCGTGATAATATGACATCCCGAGACAAATCCTGGGACACATTATGCGTGAATTTTCTGAGATCTCTGTATGAAATAGGCTTATAACTTCAGACTTTGCTTTTCGGACAAGATGCGGAGTGCTCCAGAAGCGCAGTACTTCTAAAGCAATATGGGCCAGTTTGACTTAAAGACAGAGAAGGCTGGTACGCTGATTGTGGAATTAAATTCTAGAATAAAGACAGACTGTTTCACATGTTGATTTCATTTCGTTCTCGTCAGTATGTTTATTTCATTATTTGATCCGAGATTAAGCAAATAGGCCAACACTTGTGCTGGAACTTCTCGCATTATTAAGGCGATTTAATTTACTGTATGCACGATATCCCGCGCCGAAATTGGAGCCTTGAAATCATTATAAAATGTAAAAATGAATCATCATTAATAATTACAATTACAATATCAAGGGGAATAATGTAAAGAATATGCTTTTGACATAATCGTGCAGCCCAGCCATATCGCAATTAAACCTATTAATTTATCACAGGAAAAAATAGAAACGAGTAAAAGGAAATGAATGTGTGTTTTTTAATTAGTTCAGCGCTATATCTTAATTAAAAATAAATATTATTATTTTATTATTATACTATCTATTATTATATCTATTTCTGATAGTTCCAGGCGCTAATAGGCGCGCACGCATTTAAGTCGTAGATAAGATAAGGAAGTCGTTCCCTCAACATACAAAGTCGTGGCCACGAGATAAGGATGTCGTTCCCTCAACATACAAAGTCGTGGCCACGAGAAAGGATGTCGTTCCCTCACCATAGGATCTTGAGGGAACGACTTCACATCGCATGGCCACAACATAAGGATGCCGTTACCTCAACAAGCTGATCTCATGGCCACAATATATTATCACGTTCCCACGAGGTAATATCTTGTGGCCACGACAAAACTAAGTGAAAAGAGCATGTCCCCTCCCGGTCACCGTATATAAGTACAATTTGGTAGATGCCACATTTTGTTCACACAGTTCTTATGCACTCACTACGCACACATCTGTGCGTACGCACGGTTGATAAATGAGGCACCAGGGGCTTAATAAAGCAAAGCAAAAAATCTCCATATTTAAAACTTGAATAACTAGCTTCTACCAACGACCTACATGTACTTTCGAGAGTGGTTTTCCAGCATAGGACATATCGTACGAGGCGTAGTGAAGCAGTGGTGTAGTAATAAACGCAGAAGCAACTCCATGGTTTTCCTTTGCACAACAACGCATGTCTCTAGATCAGGGGTCACACCAACTAGCGGACTCCGGTCCGAATGCGGACCGCAAAATGCGTCTGTCCGGACCTCAAGATGCGTCCGTCCGGACCGCAAAGTCTTTTGACGTAATAAATAAATGAACGCCTAACATTATTTTCTAATGCAATCAAATTTATACCAGGCACATCAAGGTCCGCTCAGTAGCCGTTTGGGTCCTACGGCGCCACGGACAGTTAACATATGCGCACTGTTGCTACGTTCAGATGTCGATGAGTGAAAAGAGCCGAGACAGACTCGCTGCACAGCACGCAGACAGATGTAACTGTCAGTGACTGAAAAACAATGTCCTTTTCAAAAGTCAGAAAAGTTGACGCTGAAAACCATGTTTTCCGAGATGAATTTATTCTTCCTGCATCAACATGCACGAGGCCGTTTTTTGCTCGGAGTCTGTTGCAGTTATCAAAAGTGGAAACCTTAAACGGCATTATGAAACTAGACGTGTAGACACTTTGAATAAACTTGCCCGCAGCAGTCTGAGGTAAGGACACGGAAAATATATTAGCTCAAAGCCCAGTATGAGCGATCTACACGGGTCCTCCCTCACTCATTTACCGCCCAACAACGAGCATATGAATGCAGTGTTTCCCCTACCATTGTTTTAGGGGATTCCCGCCCCCCTTGAAGGTCAAGTTCATTTTACTTTTTATATAGCTCCAGATCATAAGAGAAATCATTTAAGGTTACCTTTCATATATAACATGTCTATGCCTTGTTCTGGTATTAAACAAGCTAAATAGCATTATGTTATTTATCTTATTTACAAGGCATGTCATTTCTGTTTCTACATGGTTCCCCTCTGCTCTCCGTAACGAGTTCCGCCCCCATGCTCTTGCACACAGAGACACGTGCAACACTCCCACCAGCAGACAGAGAGCGCGTGTGGGAAAACCACCTGAAATTTAGATAAAAATATTGGCATTTTTAAATGCTCCCAGGGTGGTGAAAATGGCAACATTCGCTCTCCTGCTCCGAGTCTAAGTACAGAAAAGATGCATGCCCCGCCCCTGACAAGCAACAGTCCAGTTACCACCAGATGACAGGTTTTCACCCAGCTTATCCTCCGTTCCATCCAGACCGCAAGACATAATAAACCATTAAAAACATTAAACTATTTTTATAGTCTAAATTGAACAGCACGTCTACATAACTGAGCTGCACACATCAAGCGCACTCAGGGAAAGTTAATTATTTTGGCGCTATATCTTCTAATATCTTTATTTAGCACCAAACGCGCTTCATTTGAACCCTTTCCGCTCCGTGAGCGCTGCTTCTCCAGCCAAAGACGCGTCGCATATAAAGACATGCAGACACCAAGAGCAGGTAAATAAATGGACACTTTTACTGTAACGCTTAAGTAAACGAAAATGTTTTTAGCTGTCAGTCAGTTTACTGTTTGTGACAGATTATAAACCATAACTTCTTGTATATCTACATTTAGCATTAATGATATTAAAAGGATTAAAAATCAGCATGTTAAGAGCATTTCACAATGAATCATGTTTTAATCAGAAAGATTATTTAGAATCAGTTCTAGTATGAATGGCATGGAAAGGCTGTCAGTAATGTTGTAAGTACTTCTCATGATAAATTAATTTCAGTTGTTACAGTTTGTTGTCAATATTTTTTTAAATATTCAAATAGACCACTAGGACTTCGCTTCAGCACCAGAGCCTACAGCACATTTTATCAGTTACCAGGCCTTACTGTGGCTATCAGAATATAAACTAAATGGCCTGATAAAACATTATATTTATTGTTAATATTATTTATTAAAAAAAGCATTGTCCGGACCTCCGGCGCAAAAAATATAGAGACCACATCCCCCCCAAAGAAGTAAACCTAGGGGAAACACTGGAATGTTCCCTAAGAATACAGTGGATCTTAGGAAAACATAAGCCCTTTACTGATGGGGAAATAGTAAAAGAGTGCATGGAGGCTGCGTGTGAAACACTTTTAGAAGGAAAATAAAGACATTAAGTAAAAGAAAATATTAAACAAACCCCACTTTCAGCTGCAACAACCACAAGAAGAGCTGAAATGTTATCAGAGGACGATCAGTCACAACTTGATGCTGCTATTTGTTAATCTCAGTTCAGCAGAAAACTTTTTTTTTTAGTTTTCTTTTAAAGTTGTTCATGTTGAAATGAATGTAATGTTCAGTGCAGGTTTAGAGATTAGGGCATTTTGCACATTTTCCTTCATTATATTGTTGTCAGAAATTGTTATGCAGTCGTATAGATATGAAAAGACATGTTTATATCTTTGGTCTGCCAAAAATCATCAATTCATGTTTTTAGGTATTTAATTATCCGGACCTCAGCTGGTAAGGAGGGTTCGTTTACTGGACCTCAAGCAATTTTAGTTGAAGACTCCTGCTCTAGAGAGTGTCAGCTATTTTCACTGGAGAAATGCTTAAGTACTACATCATACGCTGGATTTCAATCTCTGTGCATAGATCATTAGCAAAAGTTATTATAGTCTATAAAGTATATAATATAAAAACATATATATAAATATTATAATATATACAGTTTTAAATACTGATATTTTACTCACAAAATCGCAACGCTTTATTTCAGAACGCCTTTATTAAAGGTCCTGTGTGTAATCTTTATTCTATATTCTAATATTAATCTATTGACAGAAATGCAATATAACATACATAACTATGTGTTCAGAGGTGTATAAATGCCTTTATATAATATATGCCTTTACGTAATGAACCGTTATGTTTTTATTACCTTAGAATGAGCTATATCTACATACACCATGGGTCCACCTAAACTGAAGTCGCCATGTTGCGCCGGCATGTTTCTATGGTAGCCCTAAATGGACAAATCTTTCGTAAATGCAATATATCATATTGCATTTGTCTCAATAGATCACCCTTAAAGGGATAGTTCACCCAAAAATGAATGACTAACTCTCTAGTTCCAAATCTGTATTAATGTCTTCGTTCTGATGAACACATATTTGGACAAATGCTTATAAACAAACAGTTCTTGGACCCATTGACTACTATAGTAGAAATAAATACACTGGTAGTCAAAAGTGCCCCAGAACGGTTTGCTGTCCTACATTCTTCAAAATGATTTCATTTCTGTTCAACAGAAGAAAAAAAATTAAGTAATTCTTCCTACTATGGGAGTTATCATAAATGTGTGAATAGTTGACTAATGGCTTAAATGAACGACCACCAGTGTTGGCGATACGTGACAAACTACAATCGATTCTATTTATTTTTTATTTAAATGTCGCATGTTGTTGTCTGGTATGAACACAGTTTAAGACGAGATGTGACTACCCAAATATTATGATGCTCATAACAGCTTTTCACATATACTAAAACATATTAATTTATATTTATACTCTTTACATTTTATACACATAGATAACTACACACAAATACACTTCACAGGGATCCGTTGGATTGGGACACACCATTTAAACTGCAGTATTGACACGGATACTCACATTCCATTGGCGAAATCATTCATTAGTGACTTCAGACTGGTGAAGGTAAGAATCGGGATCAGAGCAAATGGCAACTATACATAAAAAAGTTACAAAAGAGCATCAAACAAAATATTCTGATTGTGTCAAACCCACAGTGTTTGATATGACGTCACACAAACCTGCATGCTCTGTAGGACATTGAGGAAATCATTCATGCCAGTTAAATGCTGGATGTCCTCAAAGACGGCAACCAGAAGAGTAGGCAAGATAGCAATGGAGCGTGTCAACAACACCCGAGCAAATCGAGACCAGCGGAGGTTTAGAAAACCCTAAAAGAGCCACAGCAAATTAAAACAAGGAATTCTGCAAGAACATTTTCTAGACATAGAAAAGGTAGTTTCCATGCAAACTGCCATAGAAATAAAATAAAAACAAACAAACAACAAAACCCATCAAATTACAACCCAGTGTATAGATGAGATTAACTTTACCTCCATGACAAACTGACCAGAGTACGTTCCTGTCATGGTTGAACTCTGTCCAGCTGCAAGGATCCCAATGGCCCAAATATACAGTGCAACTGGGCCAAAAAAACAGCCCAGGACTATACCCTTGAATCACACAAGACCAAACAAAAAAGTTATACTATAAAGAGAGACTGTCAACACAAAATATCTTAGGGAAGCAAACTCATCCGAGTGAAAAAAGGTGACAATGATGCGAGACCCCCTACTGCTATATATATACTGTATATATTTATTTTTTAACTTAGAAAAATATTAGAATATTTATTGCAATTTGTATTTAACATTATTCAGTATTCACATAATCAGAATAGTCCATGGTCTGCTAAAAGTGTCTAGGATAGACCACATGTAACCGCAATTCAACTACATCTAATATTGATTCATGAGTTGAGTACATGCGTCAATCTGTGCAGCATTTGAAACCAGGCACGTGCAGGGGGGGTTTGGGGGAATATACAGTTTGTACAGTATAAAAAACATTACGCCTATGGACTGTCCCCACGGAGATAATAAACCAGACGTGTGTGTGTGTGTGCGTATGTGTTTCTGTTGGCGCACAGCTTTCCCTGTCAAACAAATAGAAAATCTCAGGTCAGGTCGGGAAATGTTGAGAGTTCTGAATCCGATGCCTTTCTCCCGTTCAGCCGCGCACGTGTACAGCTGTGTGCAGCACGTTTGGCACATCTGTGAGAGCCGCAGAAGTGAATCCCTCCCTCCTTTCCAGTAGCGTTTGTCTTGGCGTGGAGGTGAGTGGTGATGAACAGACTAGCTGTGAATTCGAGGCAATTATCCAAGAGACAAACCGCAAATATTGTTTTGCTAACATCCATCACATCTGAGCTGAGTTAGCTAAAGTTTCGCTAAGGCAGTATATCATTAACTTACATGCTAACTAAATGAAGAAACGACAGCTGAATACAGTCAAATTAATAACGTCATCAGAATCGCCTCATTGATATGTAGGCATTAAGTAATTAAAATGTGCTAACTTGCAGGCAATGCAGATGAATAGGGAAAAAAAACGGGTTGCTTCACATGCAGCCCCAAAATACGACCTTATTTCCGTGGGTTTTTAAGGATAGAACGAATGTATCCTTCACAGCTTTGGCTATCCCAAGATTCATTGCGTGCATGTAACGGCTTGACATTTTTAAATGATCATTCAGAACTTTAGTTAAATAAAAGTATGTAATTCACAAAAACGGCCCATTTCAGTGTTTTAATAGTATATATGATGTTGTTCATTAACATTATTGGTGCATTATTGTGTTTTAAATTTATAATGTTGGTTAATTTAATATACTGTTGGGCTGTTTTAATCTACATAAACATGACATGACATGTCTTAATCTACATAAACGTGTCATATTCTCTAAAATAAAATATCATTTTTCTGGCTCTGATATTTGTTTAAAAAAGTCAGAAACGAGAGTTTCTGCGTGAGAGCACCCTCTGACTTTCAGATGTGGCGGCATTTAACTGTAATTCATTGAGAAACTGAGCATAAGAAATGCACGATATATCGTCCCAGCCCTACCTACTCGTACCGTAACTGGCAAGGTCGCATGCACATAACATTTCATGACAAATACAATTATGATTAACATTAACAATTTACGTGGTGCTTACCATTTAATTATGCTTGTTTAAAACGTTTTTAGTCAGAACATCGTAAATCTGTCACTTAAGTAAGCCAAGCCAGATATTTAATATGTTAGATTAGATGCAGGCTGCTCTCTGTTGTATGGGAAACGTTTTAGGTTTTATTTAATCTTATTTTGTGATTTTTAAGGTATAACAGCACTGGCGGTGCAACCGGGACATAACGCAGCGCCTGAGACATCTTTGTCTCTCCAGTATAAAAAGACCAACAATTACATTAATTAACAATATCTTATATTTGATATCAAATAAACATATAAATTACTAGCTGGTTACCAACACAAATCTTTTAATGCGTTTCATGACTCGTTACATCACCACAACGTAAATTGGGTCATTGGATTAGTAGCACAATGACATTTAGTGCACAAAAGCAGTTCATTCACAACCTTTTTCAATTCAATATTCGTTCTGTACGAAGTGTTGCAAATTGGTATGGTTATGTGACTATGGTAAATTAGCTGTAATTTTGGATTCGAATGTGTCTAACATACCCCTTTGTAGATGTCGACTTGAAGTGTTTCGTTGTTGACTGGGAAGAGATCAGTGTGAGGGCTTCCTGTTTCATTACATGTCTGACTCTGAAGAAAACATAAGTTGTCTTCATTAAAATTACATATGTTTAGAAACAGCATCAATTCTTATATAAGATATATCTTCAATATTCACATTATTATAATTATGGAGCAAGAAAATATAAAAAAAACCTGCTCACCACTTGCATGTTGGTCTTTCCATAAAAAGCCTCAGCGAAGACGGCCACCACAAAAACATTGATGAGAAACGAGATAAAGAGAGCGATCGAGGACTCAATGAAGAAGTACTTGTTAGCTTCCTTCACCTCTTTCTTGTTGGCTCGGTTAATTTCCCGTGACTAAACAAACACCAAAAAAAATCTATATAAACATTCAGATTCAGTGTTATACAAATGTTAAGGGCACATTAGTAAAAATGTAACTCCAATGTAACTCCAATCTGTGCATCAGGGTGATTACATTCAATCCAATGAGACAGCTACTGCCATAACCTTAGTACATCTGTTTAAAAATCTAAACGTTTGTTCTGCCTTGACAAAGGATGAAAGCCATGAGTGCCGTGCTGTCCATCTGGACTAGAACACTTCTGACAGGAACGGTCGCAATGATCCTCCGCTGAGAATATTTAATATTGATCCACTTTGCACTGGCCACTAAAAAGACCTGGTAAAAATCACAGCCTCTTTTCGGCATAATGGGTGCTCATTTCAATTGTTTAATTTAGACATTAGACAATAGACATTTGTCCATTTATACGCAGTAATTTGCATGTTGCTTCCTCTCATTAAAGATATCACAGCAGCATTACTGTTTAGCATTTCATGAAAAAAAAACTAATTTGCTGTTCACATACCTTTACAAGAGCAGAGTGCAGATAGATGTTATGAGGCATGATAACTGCTCCAACTATGCCAACAGCTTGTTGAAGCTGCACAGGCCCACAGCCGCTACAGTACGGCACAAACATGCCCTTCAGAACCTCGCCCTGGTCTGGACCCACCCGCACATACTATAAACAGCCATTAGAAACCCGTTATGAGACGGACATGTTGCCTGTGTATAAATAATGTGAAATTATCAACAGCAGGTGTCTTGTACCTCATAGCCAAAGCTGAGAGCCATAACAGTTATGAGGAACCCAAAGAAAGCCTCAAGTTTCCTTAGGCCTGGCAAAACAAACAAACACAACATTCAGACTTGTATGTTCAAAATCCGTGCCGTTATTCTGCAATGCTACATTCACTCTGACATACCGTATTTGTCCAAAAACAGGAACACAAATGTGTCAACGATGGTTATCAGCACTCCGGCCCACAGTGGAATCCTGTAAACAATTACACATTAAAGGGCACCCTGAGTACAGAGGGATTTATGGCTTAATATAGCCAGTGTTTCCCACAGGATTTTGAGAGACTGTGGTGCTGATGACATCACACACTAATTAGCATATTTGTGACATTATCACGTGCTTTTGGTCTAGTGTTGGCACTTGAAATCTGTTTCGCTTCTACTCTCTGATCTATCACACTATATTGTATTTTAACACAACTGAATGCTATTTTCACATATTAGCTGATCTGTTGTCAGACATAAAACGAGAATAAAATATTAACTGAACACGACCCAAGAACATCTCGTGTTTAATCCAACCAGCTGTTACTTTTACTGCTGCTAACATCCTGATTTATAAACGCGGCATCGTCTGACAAAATCATCCTTACATTTACGTTGAAGAGCGGACATATGAGGTGATTTTGGCTATATTACAGCGCAGCTTTTACAGCTGTTGCTCTTCTCATCAATGTGTTGTTGTGTTATGAGTGCTTTTTTATTTTAAATGTGAGTGACAGTTTTATTGTAGATCGCGTATAGTGGTGACAATTCAGCACAAATTCAGAAATATGGGAGAATACACTGTTGTTGTTACACAGAGTTACAACTACAGAACCATAGTACAGAACATATGCGCGCACTAAGTGCGTAGCTATGGGTGGGCCCATGTGGACCTGGTCCCCCACACCTGTCAGTCAGGCCCATCCAGTCAGCTGCCTCGCAAGTGAATAGCCTAAAAAGTGAATTCTGTTGCAATTGTCACAATAATAATTGTATTGTTTCTTGAATTTTCTATTGTTTCAAACTATAAACACACATGCACACTGACAAAGTGTATTAAAAGCGCTTTTATCTTAAAACATTTTATGCGCATGTGCGCATGTGCGCAGGCAAAGGAAAAACTTTTCCGTTTTCTCCTCCATCGTTGTCGTATAAACGTACTCTAGGTGTAACTTATATAGTTTTTAGATATTTAAGTACATATTGTGGCTTTAATGTAACACGTTGTGTGTATGATTATAAAGAACCTGATTTTTTATAATTTTGTGGATCAATTCACATTTATCCGAGAATCATAATGCACCGATTCATTTTTCACTTACCTTCCGACAGACAACAGGTTAAGGGCGATGGCACAGCCGATGACCTCCTGCATATCAGAGCCGATGATGGCCAGCTCTACCATCAGCCACAAAATAATACGCGGCGTCTGCAACAGCAAAAACAGGGAGATAAAAGGTTGATATCCACTCTATGAATAACAGAAATAGACAAATTAATATGATATAAACACATGGACATTTAAACTCTGCAGTTTAAGATGCGTCTCATGTCTTCTGTATTAGGCATGAATTAACGAAAGGCCTTTTCATAACAAAACTGAATCTCTTTTTAAACTCTGTCAGTAACACCTTCCTCAGGAACTGAGGTAAACTCCTCATTACTTATACTGAAAACCCCTCCTAAGGTAAAACAGTTTTTGTGCCTCAAGGTGTTGGCCCCCAGACTCATCTTCCAGCAGTTAGGAGTGTAAACAAACTGTGTACAGTAAATGTAGAAAACACAGATTAAAAATATATTTTGGATGGTGGGCAGTCAAGCCCCAGTGATGGACCGTGCAGTCTTCACCACGCAGCTCAGAGACAATGCATTGCTCTGGCCATAAATGGTCTCTTACTATGTCTTTGGTCCACATTTAGAGATATTAAATAATACTACAATTTTTATAAGCTGTACATACTGTACATTGTGCCTTTAAAATAAATAAAATACATCCTGTAACACTGAAATTTTTATTTAAAAATGATTAAACAGACCTTTGAGATTATTGGCCCAAGTCTTTTGACATTAGTTAATAAAAGTCTTACATCAGTAGTAGTTCCAGTACGTAGACTACTTTTGTAAAAAATAAGATAAAACTGTAATTTTCAAATAGGACTATGAATTGAGAAAGCACTTTCAAGAGGTGCTCTCTACAATAGCATGTTTAAAACTTTTAGTCTTAAAATCAAGTACAGCCTTTTTAGCTGTGCTCAAAATATTAAATTATATATTTTTTCGATTGACTGGTGACTGATTCTAGTCTTTCTAGACCCAAGTGCAGCTTTCGATACAACTGATCACGATATACTTATTACAAGCCAAGAAAAGACTGTGGGCATGGATCTTGAGTGGTTCAGATCATTTCTTTCTAATAGGACCTCTATTAATATCTGTCAATCTTATTCCAAATCTGCTCCATTGAGGTTTGGTGTTCCCCAAGGTTCGATTCTTGGTCCAATCTTGTTATTGTATATACTGCCCTTGGGTTCTGTTTTTCAAAGGCATAGATTCTCTTTTCATTGTTTTGCCGACAATTCTCAGGTGTATCTACCTTTACGGAAACAGGATAAGATGTCTATAATGTCTTTACTAAATTATCTGCATGAAGTCAAATTATGGATGTCAGGAATTTTTTTTACATTAAATGAAAGTAAAACCTAGGTAATTTGGTTTGGGAACTCTGACTCTCAAGTTCTCTCTCAGTTAGTCTAGTCTAGAATTTGGCTCGTTTCTGTAAATCGACATTTAAGAATCTTGGGGTTCAGTTTGATGTGTCTTTGAAGCTTATTCATGCCTTAATTTATGTAAGAATGGACTACTGTAATTCCTTGTATGCAGGTTTGAGCTATTAACTCGCTTAAAATTAGCGCAGAATGCTGCTGCTAGATTATTGATGGGTGTTGGGAAACACCAGCATATAACACCTATTTTAGCTACTTCACATTGGCTTCCGATTCATTACGGGTCGATATTAAATTACTTATTTTAGTGTACAAGGTTTTACACAATTTGGCACTCCCTTATTTAACTGGTCTTTTACATGTACACAAACCCCAAAGGAATCTAAGGTCAGCTAACCAAGTGATTTTAGACTTCCCTTCAGGAGAAGCAAAAAGTCATCAGAAGTCTGCAGTAGTGCGCAAGTCTGCCATTTACCGGGTTACCTTGTTTTAACTGTTGAACTGGACTGTTGTCTGTTGTTAGTTAAGATTATTTGAGCTTGTTTATTTAATTAATCGTTGAGTGAGTGCTAAGGTTTTAACGTTTTTCTTCCATTGGGTACTGTTTTACTGAAGTCACATTAAGTTGCCGTTAGCCACTCATTAAGGCTAGACATTATAGTTTTGCACTTAAAAGCACGGAGCTAGTTGATAGCTGTTTGATCAGTGGCCAATTCAAGTCTTTCAGGCTTTGTTTTGCTAATCGAGAAGGCGTGTTCAGCTGTATACTGTTCGCACTAATCTAAACACATACTTAAGCGGTGCCTCTGCGCTGGCCCGGTAAACCAGAGTAAAGACCTGCGAGAGTAAAGACCTGCGAGAGTAAAGACCTGCGACTCTACCTGCGCGACTCCACCGAGCAAAGACACCGGCAAGGCACATCAGTATATTTAACATACCTTTGTTTTTTATTTAATTGTATACTAACATCATGTGTTTACAGTTTATTCCTGTTCTCCACCGCAGACAGTGTTCTCACCCAAGACGCAAGGCACGACGCGCTCACTCTCACGAGCGTCCCATTCACACCTCCATCTCTCTCTGTGGGTCTCTGGAACTGTCAGTCAGCTGTGAACAAGACTGACTTCATCCATGCTTTTGGCAGCCAGTCTGACATTCACATTCTAGGTCTTACTGAGACATGGATTCGTCCTGAAGACTCAGCCACACCCGCTGCTCTCTCCACAAACTACTCCCCGCCAAACTGGAAGAGGAGGAGGCACAGGTTTGCTTATCCACAATAATTGGAAATATTCCACACTATCTTCCCTATGCAACAACTATTCATTTGAATACCACGCTGTTAATATCACTTCTCCCACTCAGCTCAGTGTTGTTGTAGTTTACCGCCCCCCAAGTCCTCTTCACAACTTCATTGAAGAGTTAGATGTGCTGCTCTCATTCCCTGAGGATGGCGGCCCTCTTGTAGTCTTTGGGGACTTCAACATCCACCTGGACAAACCCTATGCTTCTGACTTCCACACCGTCACCGCCACGTTCAATCTCACGCGCCTCGCCACAGCAAGTATTCACAGATCAGGAAACCAGCTTGATCTCATCTACACCCGTAAATGCACCACACCTCTTCACATTTCTGACCACTTCTTCATCACTTTCAACATGCTCCTTTCTACATGCACTACATCAACACCACCACCCGTTTATTTTAGACGGAACCTTTGCTCTCCCCTAGCAGCCTCTCTGCTAAAGTGACATCCTCTCTTCCCTCCAACTTTGCATCTCTAGATGCTGACACTGCCACCACACCTTATGCTCAACACTTACACCCTGTCTAGATAACCTTTGTCCTCTGTCGTCCAAACCAGCTCGTGCCACCCCCTCCTGCCCTTGGATGTCTGACGTCCTCCATGAACAGCGGCGTACACTCAGGGCTGCTGAAAGGAAATGGTGCAAGACCAAGAATCCTGCTGACCTAAGGGACTACCAGTCACTACTCTCCTCTTTCTTTGTTAGTGTTACCACACCTAAAACGTCTTTCTATACTACCAAGGTGAGCAATGCACCTAACGCTCGGGAGCTTTTCAAGACATTTAACTCTCTTCTTTTCCCCTCTCCTCCCCGCCCACTTCATCTTTGACTGCGGAGGACTTCGCAGTATTTTTCACAGAGAAAACATCATCCATCATTCTCAGCACCTCAGACCTCGGTACACACTACCCTCACTTCAAACACTGAACTCTCCTCTTTCGCCCCACTGACTGACACTGAAGTCACCAGACTTCTCTCCAGCCACCCCACCACCTGTCCCCTTGACCCTATCCCCTCCCATCTCCTTCAGGCCATATCCAGCACACTCACACCTGCACTCACACACATCAACACCTCCCTGCTCACCGGCACTTTTCCATCCACATTCAAACAGGCCCAGGTCACGCCCCTACTTAAGAAACTCACATTGGACCCCTCTACTACCAACAGTTACAGACCTGTCTCTCTCCTCCCATTTATTGCAAAAACACTTGAAAGGGTTGAATGACAAGGGTTGAATGACAAGCAGTCTGGCTTCAAAACAAACCACTCCACTGAGACTGCACTGCTATCAATCACAGAAGCACTGCGGCTAGCCAAGGCGGAATCTAAATCCTCTGTCCTGATTCTGCTAGACCTATCTGCAGCATTTGACACTGTCAATCACCAGATACTGCTAGCAACCCTGTCATCTCTAGGAATCTCAGGCTCTCCTCTCCGCTGGTTCAAATCCTACCTCTCTGGCAGATCCTTCAGGGTGTCATGGAGGGGCTCGCTGTCCACTGCTCACCACATGAGCACAGGGGTCCCTCAGGGATCGGTGCTTGGACCGCTGCTTTTTTCCATCTACACGACATCCTTGGGACCCATCATACGGGCACATGGCTTCTCGTATCACTGTTATGCTGACAACACCCAGATCTTCATCTCGTTTCACCCAGACAATACCACTGTAGCAGCTCGCATTACATCCTGCCTAGAAGACATCTCAGCTTAGATGAAAGAGCATCACCTCCAGCTGAACCCTGCCAAGACAGAACTACTCGTGTTTCCGGCACACCCCACGGTACAACACGATCTCACCATCCAACTTGGCAATACCACAATCGCTCCTTCCACAACACCCAGGAACCTCGGAGTCTTATTTGATGAACAGCTGTCCTTCAATGATCACATTGCAAGGACGTGGCGGGCATGCCGATATGCCTTATTCAACATTAGAAAGGTTAGACCCTATCTCACCGAGCATGCGGCACAACTACTTGTCCAGGCCCTGGTAATCTCAAGGTTGGACTGCTGCAATGCTCTCCTTGCTGGTCTTCCTGCAAAGGCTATCAAACCACTCCAGCTGGTTCAGAACGCAGCAGCACGCCTCGTCTTCTAACAGCCCAAAAGGGCTCATGTGACACCCCTTTTCATTTCTCTCCACTGGCTACCAGTTGAAGCCCGTATCAGATTCAAGTCACTAATGCTTGCCTAAAGGACTATCACTGAATCTGCCCTGGCATACCTTCACACCCTCCTACACTCCTACACCCCATCAAGAACCCTGCATTCAGCAAACCAGCGGCGTCTTATATTGCCTTCTCATAAGGGCAGTAAATCTCCTTCCTGGTAGAACATTCTTCCTAACTTGGTCCGGTCAACCACATCTCTCACAACATTCAAAAAACTACTTAAAACCCATCTCTTTTGTGAATACTTGACCGACAAATGAAAAAAAAAACCTCTCTCTTTCTCTCAACAGGTAGTGGTCTAAGCTTTTGTTGAAACTAGTAACTTTGTATTAGCACCTATTGTATTATTGCTCCTGTATGACATATCGCTTATTGCTCCCTGAACTCTTTGTAAGTCGCTTTGGATAAAAGCGTCTGCTAAATGACTAAATGTAAATGTCCCTAGGACAAGATTAAAACTGAGTGGTGACCGGGCATTTTCAGTGGTGGCCCCAAAGCGGTGGAATAGTTTGCCTTTATACCACAGGGCTGATGAATGCTTCATTCTGATTGGCTGACGAACGTTCGGCAGGTGTGCATTATTTTTCAGTTAAACGCACACCTATGAAGTAGTTCCAGATTTGTCGACCGAATTACAGTTCCATATTACTGCGCCCAGTTTAACTTAAATGTAGCCTACTGTCCACCACTGAATACGTATCTAACAACAGACAAAGTGACTGGCAAATTTGTCTGAGAAGAAATAACTATTAATATTTATGGACAGCATGAACATTTGAACAACAATGGCGAGAGCACTGTACAGGACTGTTCAGACGAAAAACTAAAGCATATATCAAAGGTAACGTCAAACTACATGACACAATCAGCGGGTTAAAGATAAAACACGAAGCAAAAAATAACAACAACAACATCTTAAATTCGTCTGTGGAATGGGTAAACAGGACTTAAAACACACAGCAGGAAGCTTTCCATGCCACTGCGAGAACCGCAGCTGGCGCAGAAACCTCCGTGTCACTTTTTTCTTTTAATACTGTTCTTATACGACAGGGGTGTTAAATACGACAAAAACAAATCAAATATAGATACTTGTCTTTTCACTCTCAGTGAAGCAAACGCATGTGCATGTGCACTGTCTGTCTTCCTCTCGCTCTCGGAAAACTGCATATGCAGGCTCAATCAACGCCTTCAGATGAGATGCGTAAGAAATTAGTCCTACCAGCAAGTGCATTCCGGGACAAATACCATACAAATGTCTTGAGATAAAACATCGTAACAACGTCTTGTGGTATCGGAACAACGTCTTGTGGTGTTGTGACCGTGGTATAAGCGGAATAATAGACTCCGGTCCTTTCAATTATCGAAAGTTAATGCACACCCGAGGTGTAACAGCATTACCACCTCGGGGTGTGCATTAACTTTCGATAATTGAACGTCCCGTCGTCAATTATTCCTTACTTATATGCTAGACCAGGGCTATTCAATTAGTTTGTCATGGGGGCCAGTTCATGAAAAGCATCCCAAATGAGGGGCCGGAGAGATATGGCTTGCAATATGAGGGATGAAACAACAACAATAAGAAATCAGTTTTATTTTTTCCCAAATTCCGTTTTTTCTGTTTTAATATTTCTGCATTCTGCATTTTCCGTCCTTCATCATACAATAGTAATATATTTGCCCACATGAAAAAAATACTTCAGTATACTACAGTATTCACTTATAAACTATATTAAAAACCTGCAGTAGATACAGTACCTTGAACCATACAGGGGAAAATAAAAATAGAAATAATAGAATCTTACATAATACATTTGCAAGATTCTGTGCCATTCCACGTTATACAGTAAAATCTGTTTAATGCCTGAAATCCGTGATTCAATCTTAGGGCAGTGTATGTTGTATTTTTACATTTTTGCCCCATAAGACACCCAAAGATTTTTCCTATATTTAAACATGCTGATGTTGTATGTTAAACTGCATAACAACAACACCGGTGCATTGTAAGACGCCCAAGCAGGCTTTTCTACATTCAAACATGTTCATTTGTTGTATTTTGAAACTGCATAACAAAAAAGGAAAATTCAGTGAGTGAAACAACATTAACCTACACAGGCACTGTTCTCCGACACGCTATTCTCCACCCTTGCCTCTGTACTTTTGAAATGGTGGTCCTATTCGTGCTAGCAAAATGTCAGAAATGAAAGTAATAAAAGTTATCATCCGTCATCGTCCTATTCACCGCGTCTCACAGGAGAGAAGGCTTGCGAGTCACGCTACTCGCCTAACGTCATGTGACTCCTGCTTGGTGTTGCTGCAGCTCGTGCTGAATGGAACAGACGCGCGTCACTTCAGTACTGTAGGGTCTTTTCCCGACTGAACTAAATTTATTCTAGAGATTATTTTTCACACTATGCTACTTGAAGGGCCAGAACAAATTATATCCTAGACTTTCACCTTTTTGGGGCTCTTTTAAAAGAAATCTGAGACTTTTTTATTAGAGTCAGCTTTTGGCTTAACAGATTGATCTAATAAAGTGACTGTTCACAAACTACTCCTTAATCTTCACTGCATTGAATGCTTTGACCTTCTTCATGTTGCAGCTTTGCCAGACTGAAGAGAGAATTGCAAGGCATCAGTAAAACATGGGCTTTAGAATCCAGTCATGTTATGTGATCTGCTTGAAAGCTCAATGGGTGCATATGAAATTGTGGTGTCATCTGCACATCTGTCAATAATGTGTTTTCCTGCATGTCCAAACACCCCACAGAAGGTTAAGTAGCTCTGATCAAGCTTCAGTCTTTGTGATCACCAGTCAAAATTACTCCCTCTGGACACATCTTTACCTGCTGGGCAAAAGCCTTTGTTGAAAATAATAGCAGCATTAACTTTCAGTACTTGTGTGGCAAACAATGGCTTGAAGTACTTTCATGTTGATTTCATAGTACATTTTCTCACATTTTGCTATTTAAGCAGTCCCCATCTGCATTCAAATGCTGGAATCTTAATCTTTTGTTATTAATTTAATATCCTATTTATATATCCCATAATATAACAAGAGTAATGTTTATCTGAGATTAAATCATAATAGAAGCTTTTAGCATGAATATGTACAGGTTTTCATGAACTAGTTTGCTCCAAAACATTTACATTCGGCAGAAATAAGTCCATAAAACGTAAAGGTCTCAGTAGTAATCAGACCTGCAAACTAGGAAGAGGTGACTTTTTTGTAGTGATTTTTACATTCAATTTATGCAGTTTGGCGCACAATATTTGCTTCACCTAACTTGAACTGTCACACCAGTCACAATTTGCTGGTCTGCTGATATTGGCCTGCACAAGTTTTTCAAGTGCACTAAATGACACCTAACTTCTAAAGGCAAAAAGGGTTTTGTTTATACAGCCATTAAGTGTTTTTAAGCAAAATATGTTACAGATATTTCATGAAGACCCTAATAAATCATGCAAACTTGTTAAGTGCTTATCCGATGAGCCCTTTAACATGTAACCATGGTCAGCACAATCATTCATTAATATGCAGTGATTGTTTTAATACGTGTTCATAGAGAGCAGTTGGTTCACGTAAAAATTAACATCTGTTGTAAATTTACTCACCCTCGGACCATCTTGACATCTGAGGCCATCAACTCCTTAGGTGCAATGTCATTGAAAGTTCCAAAAGTTGATACAAGCAACATTAAAAGTAATCCGCGCAACTCCAGACATCTTATTTATGTCTTTTGAATCGAATCGATCGGTCTGTGAAATAATTATTTAATATTAATAGTAATCTACAGCCTCTGCATTTGAAACTTTGGTCAAATATCAATCACACCCAAGTGCCCTACTCACTTAGAAGGGCACAGCTCTTGAAGGGGGAATTCTGAAGGGATATTGGCAATTGGTTATCTCATTACATAGCCGTTTGGATCACAATTGGCAAACATTTCGAGTCACGTCTCCTTCAGCAGTGCCTTTGAAGGTCCCAAAAATTATCTTTGAAATTCGCTCTTCCTGACGCATCTGCGGACCGATTGCCTGACGTCAGAAATAGACTGGGTGCGTATCTTTAGAAAGGCGACGCGGAAAGCCGCTTCCGAGCAGCTTCAGAGACAAAAGCATTGACTAGAGCAGGGGTCGGCAACCTTTGCGACCAAAAGAGCCATTTTGGGCCCTCTCCCACCAAATAAAATTTGTCAGGAGCAGCAAAATATATGTAACCTTTCAATTACTATACCACAGGTTGTTATGCATGTAAGGTAGTAGTTACCCAGTTGCACAACAAGGTTGCAACATAGTGTGATTTTTATTGTATTTAGATGTTAGCCATTTATAAATTTTTGTCCCTGGCAAGAAGTGGGAGCGTTGCAATAGGAGAGTAGCGTCGCGGTGTTGCATGCGCTGCTTTAGTTAGACCTAGCTTTTTTCTGTGAACTTTTTTTGGCTTTTGTGGCATTTGATGAACAGCCACAAGAGACAGCCTACTCGCCGCATACGGACATCACGCACAAACATTATGAGAAGCGCGCTAGCCAGACAGGATTTAAACTATGCCGGCTAAAGACCTAACAGTTTGGGTTAAAGACGAAAAACGTACTAAGCAGAATGTTTTCTTAACATTCCATTTCTAACACTACTTTAGGTTTAGACACTACTGTATGCGTGATACAGTGTTCGGTCTCACATCTGTCAAAGCAGAAATAAAACCGCTGCTCTCTGTATGTTTTTCCTTCATCTACAGTCGCGCTCATGTGTACATAGCATGCACTTATTTCATCTATTCGAATTAAATATCTGAAAAAGAAAATACATTTACCCAGCCAGGGTGTATGGCTGGGTAAATGTGTATGTTTTTTCAGATTTTTCTTGAAGAAATCAGGACAGAAGTGGTCAAAAGTGGACAAAATAGACAGTTTACAGCAGCAGGTATAAACGGGTATGTGCTTCTTTCGTCCACTTGTGATCCGATCGACCAAAACACATCTTAATACCAGGCATAAACAGGGCCTTATAATAGGGGGGCAGAAGAGCCACATGCGGCTCGAGAGCCACATGCAGTGTGAGGGGTGATGCTATGATGTTGCCTGTTTCAGTCTTTTGAAGTGTCAAAATATGACACTTGAGGACTTAAATTTTATAACTCACCAACCCCCCCCCCCACTAAAAAAAAAACCCTCTTTGGATCTACACGATTTACAAGAATGCCATATTTTGATTCAAAAGCAACTAGTTCGCAGGTATGAGGAATGCAACTCAACCCGTTTCATCTTCATCTTCATTGATTTTCTGAGCTTCAAAGCTCTGATTCTCATTCAATTGCATTGTACAAGAAAACACTACAACATTATTCAAAATATAAAACTATTTTTAAAAAGTGTGAATAGAAACTGGGTTTCTCAGTTTTAAGTGAACTACTCCTTTTAAAACATATCAAATAGACAACAGACATTTACTTACTGTAGGATAATATTGGTTGCAAACTTCAGCCAGGTGCATCCCGGTCACAACGCCAAGACGAGCAGCCAGTCGCTGCAATAAAAGACCAATGATAGTCGCCCCCAAGAGCACCCAGAGCAGCTAACAGAAAACAAACAAACAAACATGTGCACTGTAAAAAAAATGATTGCGCCAATTAGTTATCACAACTTAACATTTTGAGTTAGGTTAACTTCTCTAGATTTAACTTATTGAGATAACTCAAATATCAAAGTTTATCATGGCTGCACTTATCAGACTTAAAAGTATGAGTCAACTGAAACTCAAACATATTAGTTAAAATAACTATGCTTAAATTATCTGGCTTTTACATAGTGCAAATATAAAATACATTATATTTTATTATGTTAAAAAAAATGTTTATGCAGTATGTCATACATGTTATACTGCACTGTAAGACCGAACAGTAAATTAAAAATAAAGAAAGTGGGTTGTAAATACTCAAAAAACAAAAAAAGTTAATTTGCCTTGAATCTTCTACGTACTGAATGATTTTTTAAATTTACAGTGCTCAACTACTTTGATGTAACTTTGTCATTACAGTTTAACCACACAGCGATCCCGCGTCATGACGTCACGAACGTGCATACGTATGTGCTAGGCTCCAGCTTCATGGGTAACGTCCTCCATGTTTGCCCCGCTCGCTTCGAGTGATTTATGTAACGGTTAGAGAAAAGTTTGGCAGTTTTTAACAACTTGATTATATTTCGATGTATTATCAAAAGGGAGATATATTCCTCTCTGAAAATTTGCTGTGGGATCGTCTGTGAATAGATTTGAGATGAAACGCGATACGGTGCGTTCTCTGCTATGATGACCTCGCTTTTCATCGTTATATCGAATCTTCTGGCAGGCCAATCTGGTGAGTAATATGTTTTAATCACCATATTTCACTGTTGTGTTAGTGTTATTTTAGCATCAAACTTATTTAGTTTCTTAGCAGTTAATATGTCTTGTGCATGCGGACGACAGTGATTGATTTGAGGCCCAAAACGGCTAACGTTAGCTGTTACCTTGCGTGCATTTTCGAGTAACGTTAACGTTTTAAGATGATAGTTTGCGACAAATCTCTTTGAAACAGCACCGTCATAGTTGGGTTTCAGTGTCTCGCATCTATTTGAGTCTGTTGTTAAGTTTAAAGTTAAAAACAATCGTCTTTTCTTGCGTTAGCAAACTTAAAACTTAGTTAAACCTAAAGTAGTAGATATGTGTGAGGTAAAATGCAAAAATAGAATAAAGTTTTATGTAGGTCCGGTCCAACCAGCAAGGATTATTATTATTATTATTATTATTAGTCCACAGATTGTTCTGACGATCTGAGATTGTGCTAAATTACCTCCCATTCAAAACTAACGTTAACCCAAACCAGGCAGCACAATCTTATGTCTTATGATTTTTATGTTGCTTTTCAACTTGTAACATTTATTTTATTAAGCAAACTGTAAGTAAAATTAAGTAAACATTGATAATGTGTTTTTGCAAAAATTGTAACCTAACTAACTTTTCTATCCTGCCTCTTTTCAGGTGAAAACTGAAGCAGCCAGCTAATCCGTGGAGTTTTCAGTTAACTGTTAGGTACATTGATAATAAATGATTCTGACTAACTTAATTGACATGCATATGGTTTGAATGTTATAGTTAATTTCTTTTTATGGTTTCTCAATTTAGAACATTAATAAAATATATACACTGTACTCTCTTATACCCATATTTGTATCTCTGCTAAACTTTACAGAATAACAAACATCAACCAGAAAAAAACACTTTTGTTTTGTGTTGGAACAACTTGTGCCCAATTTAAGAGCTTATTCAGGTAAAAGCGACTCACACTACACAGAAGTTCTGGTTATATGACCTCCAGGTTAGTTGGTTACATTTCTTGATGCCTGATTAACATACTACAGATAGTTTTGGATTAGGCTATCTTTGGTTGAACTTTTGGGTGATGTAAAGTGTTATATGGCTTTGTGATTATTATCCACAGTGAATTAAAAATATCTTCTCTCTTAAAGGTGCATGTTGATGTCGATTCAGACGGGTCGCTGTTCTTCGTGGTCTCCCTGTCTATATGTTTGAGGGTCACTCTTCAGAAGATATGGTATGAAAGTGAGCTTACTGTTGAGAATTTATATGTCGGTTAATCATGGAAAACAGTTGATATTTTTCACAATTCTTGTATAATCTATGCACAATAAAAAATAATGACTTTATTCAATTATTTCCTCTCTTCAGCTTTACTCTCCGCCAAGCTCTTGGACTTTGGATCTTTTAATTCTTGGGTGAACTAACCCTTTAATAGGACTACAATGAATATTAAAGTTTTATTTTGCTGAAGTCTATAAAATTAATAATTATGTTTCTTATTTTTGTTTTGACAGAAAACCCATCAGAGAAATTGTCAGACTGGCTGATGCTCTTTGCTGTGATTTAGGCCCTGAATATAGGCTACCCAAACGAGTTGTCTAACAAATTTGACTGTCCATAAAGACTTTGTGGGTATGCAGAATGAGAAGTTAAGGCCCATTACAAGTTAATGTGTAAGATTTAAGTCAAGTTTTTATTTGTTTGAAAATATTTTACACATGCTTACAAAAGTATACTTGTTTTTTTATGTATAGTTTGAATGTGTTACTGTTAAATGATGATGCACTTGCACATGGATGTACTGTATGCCAAAGATTAAAGACACCTTGCCACATTGTAGCCATATCTGGGAAACCGTTGTATTGTTTATGTTTTATGGTTATTTAATAAAAGAATAACTTAACTTGTGTAGGTTCATCTGAGTTAAGTTAACTTATCGGGTTTTACAGTGTGTATGACACTGTATGTGTTTTATGTATTAATATAACGTAATTTGAACTGAATATGACACAATTGTAAAGAAAACACGTTCTGAAAGTGATTTGCAGTAAAAAAAATATTTGAAATTACACTATACTTGTTGAGTTCAGTCAACCTTTTTCTAATTTAAGATAACTTAAGATTTCAAATTGGCTAAACTTAAATTGTGTTTGTTTCACTTGTTTTACAGAGTTCAGTCAACCTTTCTCTCAGTTAAGACAACTTAACATTTTAAATTGACCTTACTTTAATAGTGTTCATTTTACTTGTTTTATAAAGTCCATTCAACTTTATTCTTAGTTCAGACAACTTAACACTTAAAGTTTACTGAAATTAAACTTTTAAGGCAGCACTAACACTTACTTTTTTAAGTTGAAAACTATTTTTTTTTTACAGTGTGTAGGTTCAAACTTCCATCAGGCCGAATTAAGAGTGTGACCATTACCTTTTTACTGGTTTAACAAAAACAACTTCTTATTAGCATTACCTAACATTTTCTATTCATTACTCATGTATGTGGAAAAGTATGCGTGTTGCATGATCAAAATTTGACCATTTCTCATTTAATTAGTACCGATACGGTTAAGGATGACCATGTTTTATGCAGCTGCTTTGTAACAATGAAAATTGTAAAAGCGCTATATAAATAAAGTTGAGTTGAGTTGAGTTTTATTATGAGCTGTATTTCGTGAATAGATGTGCAGCAGCATGCGAGCACACACGTGCCTTCAGCGTTCTTAGCTCTCTCTATTTCTAATACATTAATTATTGATAGGTTATGTTAGATAATGTATTGCTAAGTAATGTTTAATCAATTTAACATTTGTTTAAGGTGTTACCTAGCAGTTTTTAGATTTTTTCAACTTTTAAACAGCCTACATTTCTATCCACCTTAGCAGACAGCATACATGGAGATGTGAAAACACATCTAGACAATAACTGATATCTGATGCTCATTGTAGGCCTGTGTGGTGACGTATTATTTGTTTGAATAAGTAGGACATGTTCAATAAGCAGGGATGGAACTGGCCAAGCATGAGGTTTTCAGGGGTTATAAAAACTTGTAAATAAAAAAAGTTATATAGTTGTTCCGTCACAACACTAATGCTCACCAGTTTTAAAAAAGCCATTAAATTTTCTATAAGTCATGTCAAATTTATCACCACAAATGTATTAGATTATTTTTATTTTATACCTCTGGGGTCTTTTTAAGTTGCTTAAGGGCCTGAGTGTGACTGTCCTATTGGCTGCTTTTAATAGGAGAAACAATGAAACGGGGTGTGGCAAGGGGGGCGTGGTTCAGCGAGGACTGCGGAGACGAGCGGTGAGTAAACGAGGCGAGTGGAAATGATAAACACCTGTGTCCTATTCCAGTAACTGGTGTGGGGAAGCTTAAAGCCAGCTAGCAAACAGTCTTGGAGGAGAGAGACCCGGACTACTACTGGCGTGCAGAGCGGGACAAAGAGGAATCCGAGAGGACTTCAGAAAGCTTCAGTTACAGGACTGTGATTACTTGTGACTGTGTGTGTGTGGCGCAGATAGCGCAAAGTCGAGTGAGACAGAAAACGAATAAAAGACTTCTTACCAGTAGTAGTCAACCTGACCCCGGCCTCTTCCTTCCTATCCTATTGAATCTAGTTACACCGGGACTAAAACACACAAACAATTGTTTGCTGAAATGAAAAGCAGTTGGACTCGACAGTGATCCTTACAACTTGCCTATGAACCAGCTGTCCTTGAAAATTTTGTGCAGAATCGGGCTGATATTTATTTTGTACCCGTTTTCTCTCTTCTTTGCCCCCCTCCTCCCCCACCCACATCATCTTTGACTGCGGAGGACTTCGCTGTATTTTTCACCTCAGCACCTCAGACCTCGGTACACACTACCCCAGTATAGTAGACAGAACTACTCGTGTTTCCGGCACACCCCACGGTGCAACACGATCTCACCATCCAACTTGGCAATACCACAATCACTCCTTCCACAACAGCCAGGAACCTCAGAGTCATATTTGATGAACAGCTGTCCTTCAATGATCACATTGCAAAGACAACGCGGTCATGCCGATATGCCTTATTCAACATTAGAAAGGTTAGACCCTATCTCACTGAGCATTAGGGCTGAAACGATTAGTCGTGTCGACAATAAAAATTGTCGACAAATATTCTTGTTGTCGAGTAGTCGTTTGATTACGTGACTTAATTTAAGGGCCTGCAATATCACAATTTGACTGCTACGGCACTGTAGCGCTAGAGTGTAATGCAGCCTTCCCGAATGCTATCGCAGTAGAAGGACACACAGCGAGAATTATGGCGGTCTACAAACGAATGCGAACAAGTAAAGTATGGGAAAGCTTTACCAAATTGAAAACAAAAAATGCGGTTGTGTGCAATGCATGCAAGGCAGAACTTGCCTTTCACGGCAGCACAACCTGCATGCTGGAGCATTTAAAATGGAAACATCCCGGAGCAGGAGAGAGGTGAGTGTTCTCCATTAAGAGCTAACTAACTAACTAACTTAGCGGTAAATCTTTTTATGAGAGAATGCAATAATAATAGTAACGATAATAACAACAATAATCATATAATTACAGTAATGTTATTATTTGTTTTGCAAAGTATAAAGCTTTGATCGAGCTTAGGAGTCAAGCCTGTTTTAATTATTATAACACTATTAGGTATTACATGAGAGGAAAATGATTATAAGAGAGGGACGTTAAGTTAAGATAGGAGTCCTTTATTTTGTTCCATATTAATGACAACTTACAAAAGGAGATATTAGGAAGAATTATATAATATCTGAATTTCTCTTCTTGTCATTTCATTTGTAGTGTAAAATTATTATTTTTAAATAATTTTATTTTGCAAATAAATATTTTACCATTCTATGTGTCCTGAAGTAAATGCACCTTTTTCGTTTCAGTTCTAAGAAAAGCAGTGGGCGTATTGATGACTTTCTTTTGAGGAGGAATTCTTGTACTCCTCAGCAAGCCGCTGCTCTTACAGAGTCAATTCTGAACATGATTGTTAAAGACATGAGACCTCTCTCCATGGTTGATGAGGCTTTCGGGAAATGGTTTCTGCATTCCACCCTGGATATATCCTCCCATCAAGAACATACATTACAAGCTTAGAGGAACAAAAATATGAAAAAACCTGTCAAAAGGTAAACATACACCTAATGTAGAATTGCAAATACATGTTTGGGAACAATCTATGTTAAAACTTTACAATACGTTTCATTAGTTAACATGAACGAATAATTAATTGTATTCTGCAGTATTTATTTATCTTTGTTAAGGTTAATTTCTACATTTACTAATACATTTGTTAACAATTTAAACATTGTGATCTAACATGATCAAACTATGAACTGTATTTTTATTTGTTAACAAAAATGAATAAATACTGTTACAAATGTACTGCTCACAGTTAGTTCATGTTAATTAATACAATAACTAATGTTAACAAATGAAACCCTGTTAAGTGTTACCCAATCTAGTTTTTAATGACTGAACAACAGATTAACCATTAAGAGAGTTAAAATTAAGAATCTTAAAAAAAAAAAATCAACTAAAATCGTCTGATATCTTTTGAAAGGTTAAGGAAACTATTCAGGAAGGAAGAAGTTTCATTGCACTGACAGCTGACATTTGGACTAGTCTTGCAACAGAAGCATACCTTGGTGTCACATGTCACTTTATCACTGAGGACTGGAAAATGAAGACTCTCACACTGGCAACAATGCCTCTTGATGAACGACATACTGGTGCCAATATAGCAACATGGCTGGAAGAGGTTGTCGTAAAATTCAACATTTCTGTTGACAACATCAAAGCAGTCGTTCATGATAATGGATCAAATATTGTGGCTGCAATGAAATTGCTGGCAGAGAAACATAATTGGGTCTCTGTCCGCTGTGCTGGACATACACTTCAACTTATTGTCAACAGTTCTCTGAAAGACACCAGCATCAGCAAAGCGTTGAGAGCTGCAAGGACTCTGGGGGAACATTTTAAAAGAAGTGAGTTGGCCAGTACTAAGCTGAAAGAAAAGCAGCACCAGATGAACACACCAGAGCATAAGCTCATACAAGACATTAGTACCCGATGGAATAGCACCTATTTCATGGTGGAGAGGCTGCTGGAGCAGCGCTGGCCCATTACGGCCACACTTTTTGATCCTGAAGTGACACCAAGGGGCAAACATTACTTTGATTTGAAGCCTGATCAGTGGTCACTGCTTGAAGAGCTGACCCAGGGCCTGCAGCCTTTTCAATGTGCCACTGAGTTTCTTAGTGGACAAGAGTATGCAACACTATCATGCCTTCCTCAACTTGCAAAAGGGCTACAGAGGTCTGTGCAGCAGTCCCTTAGATTTGAAACGGCACCTGGAAAAGCCTTTTTAACCAAAGCTTCTAAAGAGTTAACGGAGAGGTGGGGGAGTTTCGGCACTTTCTTCAAGAGAAAGACAACAAAGTTCTTCTGTCTGCAGCCCTAGATCGAAGATTTCGAAAGCTCAAGTTTATGCCTGCTGAACAGACAATAGAGGTTCAAAGCACCGTCGAAGTCCTTGCAATGAGATCCGAAAAAGAGTCCTGGAAACTTACAGAAGAAGGGCAGCATCAGGGTGTCATTTTTCCAAGGAGAGAGGGAGAGTCAGTGCTAGAAAACCTTCTCCAGTCTGACACGGACAGCCTCAGTGAAGAAGAGGAGTCGCATGAGGACCAAAAGATTCAGATGGTGAGAAAGGAAGTACAAATGTACTTCTCAGAATCACAAATACCCAAACAAGAAGATCCTCTAGGATGGTGGAAGGAAAATGATGGACGTTTTCCTAACATGTCAAAGCTTGCAAGATCTTTCCTTTGCATTCCTGCTACATCCACTCCAGCTGAACGGATCTTCTCTGCTGCAGGAAACATTTGCTCACAAAAAAGAGCAAGCTTGTCAAGTAAACACGTTGACATGCTGACCTTTCTCCACTTTAACTCGGCACTTATTTGACAATCCAAAAAAGACAGTGCTTTTTTTTCTTCTGTTTCTTGCTCTTTTTCATTAAACTGAACTGTTGTCATAGAAATGCTGCTTAATGCTTCCGTCAAGAGATTTGTTTACATTTTTAAAAAAAAGGTCTGTAATGTACCTGATTTATTTATTTATTTTTATTTGTATTTAAAAGTTTGTAGAGAGTATTTGTGTGATTCGAGTTGGACAGAATCAGCAAACTTAAAGAGAGTAACCAGTTGGTTCAAGTTCATTAAAACAAATTTAAAAAGCTGAATTGATTTTATTCATTACATAAATTATGTATAACTCAATGTTTTAACTAGTTGCAAAAGCTGAATAATCATTAAAAACTTACCGATTAGTCATTGAAATAATAGACGATTAATCGGTCTAATAATAATAATCGTTAGATTAATCGACTATCAAATTAATCGTTTGTTGCAGCCCTACTGAGCATGCGGCACAACTACTTGTCCAGGCCCAGGCAATCTCAAGGTTGGACTACTGCGATGCTCTCCTTGCTGGTCTTCCTGAAAAGGCTATCAAACCGCTCCAGCTGGTTCAGAACGCAGCAGCACGCCTCGTCTTCCAACAGCCCAAAAGGGCTCATGTGACACCCCTTTTCATCTCTCTCCACTGGCTATCTGTTGAAGCCCGTATCAGATTCAAGTCACTAATGCTTGCCTATAGGACTATCACTGGATCTGCACCGGCATACTTTCACACCCTCCTACACCCCATCAAGATCCCTGCGTTCAGCAAACCAGCGAGGTCTTGTATTGCCTTCCCATAAGGGCAGTAAATCTCTTTCCCGCTCATTCTCCTTCGGTGGAACATTCTTCTTAACTCGGTCTGGTCAACCACATCTCTTACAACATTCAAAAAACTACTTAAAACCCGTCTCTTCTGTGAATACTTGACAGACAAATAAAAAAAACCTCTCTAACCCTCTCTCTTTCTCTCAACAGGTATTGGTCTAGTTTTTGTTGAAACCAGTAACTTTGTATTGGCACCTATTGTATTATTGCTACTGTATGACATATCGCTTATTGCTCCCTAAACTCTTTGTAAGTCACTTTGGATAAAAGCGTCTGCTAAATTACTAAATGTAAATGTAAAGAGCATCCATCTGGCGAATCTCCGCTCAACAAAATGGACAAATTACTTCTGCTCTTATGGAAAAATAAGGACTTTTCAAACTCTGCTGCTCTGTGTTTCACGGAAACCTGGCTGAATGAAGCCATCCCAGACAGTGCGTTACATCTGCTGGGCTTTCTGCTGTTCAGAGCGGATCGCAACATGGAATCAACAGTGAAATCGCGTGGTAGTGGGACGTGCTTTTACATCAACGAAAGGTGGTGTACAGATGTAACAGCGTTAAAGAAGATGTGCTGTCCTGATGTAGAAGTGCTCTTCATTAACTGTAAGCATTTCTATTCATGAGTTTTCCTCGTTCGTTCTTGTAAGTGTTTACATTCCTCCGCAAGCTCACGTGAGCGCAGCGCTACAACAGCTGGCTGATCAGATCACAGACACAGAACAACAACACCCTGACTCTGTTATAATCATTCTCTGAGACTTTAATAAAGCAAAACTCACATGTGAACTGCCAAAATTCAAACAACACATTACATGCCCCCCCAGAGACCCACCAGCTTTAGGACTCTCTGACCACTGCCTGGTTCATCTTCTCCCAACATACAGATAAAAACTTAAATCTGCTAAGCCAGTAGTAAGGACTGTAAAGAGATGAACCACTGAAGCAGAGCGGGCCTTAAAAGCCTGCTTCAACTGATTGGAGTATTTTTGAAGCTGCTGCCACCGATCTGGACGAGCTCACAAAGACTGTAACATCATACATCAGTTTCTGTGAGGACAGGTGCATTCCTACCAGGACATAATTAACATATAACAATGACAAACCATGGTTCACACCAAAACTCAGACAGCTTCGCCAGGCCAAAGAGGATGCCTAGAGGAGTGGGGACAGAATCTTGTACAATCAGGCCAAGAACACACTGACAAAGGAAATTAGAGTGGCTAAGAAGAGCTACACTAAAAAGCTGGAAAACCACTTTTCAGCAAACGACCCTGTCTCGGTGTGGAAAGGCCTGAAAGACATTACAAACTACAAGACACCATCCCTCAGAACTGAGGCAAATCAACAGCTTGCTGATGAGCTGAATGAGTTTCAATGTAGATTTGAAACCCCGGTCTCACACCCCACACTGACCACCTCTCTACACAGCCATCAACACCTCCAGTTACCCCCCTCTCCTCCCCTTCGGCACTTCAGATCAGTGAAGATAACGTGCGTCAGGTCCTTAAGAAACAAAAGAGAGGGAAAGCACCAGGCCCAGACGGTGTTTCACCAGCCTGTCTGAAATCCTGCTGACCAGCTGGCCCCCATTTTTTCACAGATCTTCAACAGATCACTGGAGCTGTGCAAAGTCCCTTCCTGCTTCAAACGCTCCACCTTTATTCTATCCCAAAAAAATCCAAAATCACAGGACTTAATGATTACAGACCCGTTGCCTTAACATCTGTGGCCATGAAGTTATTTAAAAGACTGGTGTAGGCTAACCTGAACCACAGTACGGGACCTTTACTGGACCCCCTGCAGTTTGCTTTCCGAGCAAACAGGTCTGTGTATGATGCAGTCAACATGGGACCACATTATACCCTACAACATCTGGACAGACCAGGGAATTATGCAAGGATCCTGTTTGTGGACTTCAGTTCAGCCTTTAACACCATCGTCCCAACATTCCTCCAGACCAAACTAAACCCGCTCTCTGTTCCTAGTTCTGTCTATCAATGGATCACCAGCTTTCTGACAGACAGGCAACAGCTAGTGAAAATTGGTAAATTCACATCCAACAGCCATACCATCAGCACTGGTGCCCCCCAGGGATGTGTGCTCTCCCCACTGCGGACGACTACACCTCTACTGACCCTTCTGTCAAGCTCCTGAAGTTCGCAGACGACACTACAGTTATTGGCCTCATCCAGGATGGTGACGAGTCTGCTTACATAAGTGAGGTTGAGCAGCTGGCTGTGTGGTGCAGTCATAACAACCTGGAGCTATACACCTTAAAAACAGTGGAGATGATAGTGGACTTTAGGAGAAACACCCTGGCACTCCCCCCACTCACCATCATGAACAGCACTGTGGCCGCAGTAGAGTCATTCAAGTTCCTGGGCACCACCATCTTACAGGACCTAAAGTGGGACATTCACATTGACTCTATTGTCAAAAAGGCCCAGCAGAGGCTGTACTTCCTTCGCCAGCTGAGGACGTTCAACCTGCCACAGGAGCTTCTCTTACAGTTCTACTCAGCTGTCATTGAATCCGTTCTCTGCACTTCCATAACTGTCTGGCTCGGCTCAGCTACAAAAACTGACCTCCGAAGACTACAACGGATAGTCCGGATTGCTGAGCGAATCACTGGCACAACCCTCCCCAATCTACAAGAACTGTACTCATCCAGAGTGAGTAAAAGAACTCACAAAATCACTCTGGACCCCTCACCCCGCACACTTTCTCTTTGAACTGCTGCCGTCTGGTCGGTGCTACAGTGCAATAAAAACATGTGCAATACACAACTACTGTATATACTCATATTTATTATACATATGTTATTGATATAATATTCAGCTATCCACATTCCCCTACATAACTTGTATATAACAGTATAATTTGTATATAGCACATCTGTACATCCAATATATTGCCTATTGTCCTTTTGTCTAATATTGTCCTTTTTGTCAAATGTGTATCGTCTCTCACATATATATTTTTTTACGTTTTGTTACCTGTGCCTTGTCACTTTTTTAACCTGTATGTGCACTGGAAGCTTCTGTCACTAAGACAAATTCCTTGTGTGTCCAAGCACACTTGGCAATAAAGCTCTTTCTGATTCTGATTTTAAGCCAGGAAAACCCTGTGGTGGCCGTGTTGTATAGTTGCTACAACCACTGGGCTCATGGCCCTCAATGAAGGGCATGCTGGAGGGTTTATAGCAACACTGGGGTTTACATAGATGGGAAACAGAAAACTAAAACGAATTGTTCTCACCTTGTAACCGGCTTTGGCTCCAGACTGCAGATCTGACTCTATGTTTCCAGGGTCCAGATAGGCAATGCTCATTAGAAAGCCTGGTCCAGTGAATGCCCAAAGTTTACGAAAGCTAAATATCTACAGGAAAAAAACAATTCAACTCAACTTTATTTATATAGCGCTTTTTACAATTTTCATTGTTACAAAGCAGCTGTACATAAGACATATTGACTATAAACAAACCAATTAAAGTTGTACCTGCAAAAACAAGAAAAAGTTGAAAACACAGAAGACAGACATACCCACATACAAAACACTCCACACACACAATATGCACACGTACTAACACACATAGACATAGACACACACACACGGACGCGCACGCACACACACACATATACATACAAGTACGCACACACACACAGACACGCACGCTCAGTGAGAGCACACATTAAGATAAAGGAGAGAGAAGCACAGGTCAAATATAACAGACTATAAATTCCTATATGCAATATTAAATAAGTAAAACTTTAAAATTCTAAAGCAGCCCCCCAGGCAAATAGTGCAAAAAACAGTATGCAAACGGTGGCCAGGAACCCAAAACTCTAATCGAGAAAAAAAAAACTCAGGAGAACCCAGGCCCAACCAGGGGATTCCAGTTCCCCTCTGGCAAAAGCTGCTGCCTCTGCACAAGCTCCAGAAAGCTTGCACAACAAGGCTAAATAAAATAATTTATTTTACCAGAACAAAATTAAATAAACGTCTTATATGTTTCAGTTTTTCTCCTAGGTTTACGGCTTTGGGGGGGGGTCTATGCGGTCTCTATATTTTCTTTGTGGCAGAGGTCCGGACAATACTTTTTTAAATAAATAATATTTAATCCATCAATCTAATGTTTTATCAGGCCATTTATTTTATATTCTGATAGCCACAGTATGTATGAAAGAGAAAGGCCTGGTAACTGAGAAAATGTGTTGTAGGCTCTGGTGCTGAAGCGAAGTCCTAGTGGTCTGTTTTAATAATTAATAAAACTACCGACAACAAAATGTAACAACTGAAATGAATTTATCATGAGCAGAAGTACTTACAAAGTTACTAACAAGTAGCCTTTCCATGCCATTCATACTAGAACTGATTCTAAATAATCTCAGATTAGAACATGATTCATTATGAAATGCTCTTAACATGATGATCATTAATAGTGTTAATATTATTAATATCATTAATGCTAAATGTAGATACAAGATGTTATGGTTTGTAATCTGTCACAAACCTGTATAGCAAACAGTAAACTGACTGACAGCTAAAAATACTTTGTTAGGCTACTGCTGCATTTTAATTTACTTAAAGCAGCTCTAGATAACTTTTGCTTATGGTTCCCCCATGTGGTTGATAAGCGCAATTGTCTGTTATCAGTATTGTAAATACTGTCGCTGTATAAGCTTCCCCGTGGGCAGCGCGATGCACGTGAATTTGTTGACTAAGCAGAAACCGCTGTTACATCATGTCATTTCATAAACTGTGCATGTAACTGTTGTTTAAGTAGCTGTTGTTAGCACCTAGCCATCTAGTTTGAGTTACTTTTCACCCATCACTTTTAGTCACTTTGAAGCCTTGAGCTGTTAATTGAGTAAGTGGGCTCAGCTGTGAAGCAATCACTGACCCATTAAGCTATCAGGGAGCCTGCATTATATTAGCACTGATTTCTGACACGGCAGCCTAGTGTGCAGCCTTTCTTGTGTGAAGACCGACAAGGTAAAGACCTGCGACCCCCTGCGCAACTAAGACTGACGAGGTAAAGACCTGCGACCCCCTGCGCAACTAAGACTGACGAGGTAAAGACCTGCGACTCTACCTGCGCGACTCCACCGAGCAAAGACACAGCGAGGGCTTGAGCTTGACACGCTGCTGTCCTCTATCACTGAAGACGGCACTCCACTAGTAATGCTAGGCAACTTCAACATCCACCTAGACAAACCACAAGCAGCCAACTTCTTAGCTCTCCACTTCTCGTTTGATCTTCACAGGGCCAACACCCCTGCCACCAACAGAGGAGGACAACCGCTAGTTCATGTTCTGACTCGTAACTGAACCGCTAATAATATTCTAGTTACTCCCCTGCATGTCTCTGACCATTTCTTTATAAAGTTCACTGTAACACTCCCTGTAATCTCACCTCCCCCCAACCCCGTTTCTTTCCATCGTAATCTTCGTTCCCTCTCTCTGACTTGCTTTTCATCCGTGGTGTCCTCCTCCCTACCCACCTCAACCCACTACTCATCTCTCAACGCTGAGGAAGCTACTGATAAGCTCTGTACAACCTTAACATCCTGTCTTGACAGTGTCTGCCATCTTACCTCTAGGCTTGCACATGCTACACCCTCTTGGCCCTGGCTTTCTGAGACTCTTCCAAGTGAACATCTGACCAAGCTAAGGGCTGCCGAGAGGAAGTGGCGCAAGTCTAGAGACCCTGCTGATTTCTTCAAGAATCAACATCTTAACTCCTTAGCTACTGATATATCTACAGCCAAAATCAAGTACTTCCAAACTGCATCTAACCCGCGTCAACTTTTCTCAACTTTCTCCGCTCTTCTCTGTCCCCCTCCACCTCCCGCCAATACCTCACTGACTGCTGATGACTTTGCCAACTTCTTTACTGATAAAGTGGAGACCAATGCATCCCTTCTTTCTCTCCCCTCTCGGAGACTGACAAAATTCTCCTTTCCACCCGGCCTACTACATGTCCCCTCGACCTAATCCCTTCCCACCTCCTACAGGCTATCTCTCCATCTCTACTGCCTCAACTCACACACATCATAAACACCTCCATCAACACTGGTACTGTCCCCACCTCATTTAAACAAGCCCTGGTAACACTTTTACTCAAGTAACCAACACTCAACCCCTCAGTGATCAGCAACTACAGACCAATCTCACTCCTGCCTTTCCTTTCCAAGGCCCTCGAAAGGGTAGTATTTAACCAACTCTCTGCCTATCTCTCACAGCACGACCTTCTGGACAGACAGCAATCTGGCTTCAAGAAAGGACATTCTACGGAGACTACTCTCCTGTTTGTCGTTGAAAACCTACGGCAGGCAAGGGCTAAATCCTTGTCATCTGTCCTTATTCTGCTTGATCTCTCTGCTACATCTGACACTGAGAACCACCAGATCCTGCTGTCCACTCTCTCCAAACTGGGCATCTCTGGAGCTGCACTCAACTGGTTTGACTCTTATCTCACAGGCAGATCCTTTAAGGTATCCTGGAGAGGCGAGACGTCCAGATCTCACCAGCTGACAACTGGAGTTCCTCAGAGATCAGTTCTTGCTCCTCTCCTCCAATAATTAAGGCACATGGGTTCTCATACCATTGTTATGCAGATGACACGCAGCTTTATTTCTCTTCAACAAGATGACCCCACCATTTCTGCCCGTGTCTCTGCCTGCCAGTCAATCTGCCTGCCAGATTGTCATGCCTGACAATCCTGTCAGTGCATGCCTCTCAGCTGCATGTCCAAGCTCTCGTCATATCAAGTTTCAGCGCTTTTCATAGATGTTCGATAGGATTCAGATCAGGACTCATAGAAGGCCATTTCAGAATAGCCCAATGTTTTGTTCTTATCCATTCTTGCGTGATTTTAGCTGTGTGTTTTGGGTCATTATCCTGTTGGAGGACCCAGACTGAGACAGAGCTTTCTGACACTGGGCAGTACGTTTCGCTCCAGAATGCCTTGAGTCTTGAGATTTCATTGTGCCCTTCACAGATTCAAGGCACCTGATGCACCTGGTGCCAGATGCAGAAAAGCATCCCCAAAACATAACCAAGCATCCTCCATGTTTCACTGTAGGTATGGTACATAGAGCTGATGTGACTTGCCAAAAAGCTCCAGTTTTGACTCATCTGTCCAAAGGTCAATATGAATTTTAGCAAATTCCAGTCTGGCCTTTTTATGTTTTTCTTTCAAAAGTGGAGTCCTCCTGGGTCTGCATGGAGCCCACTTTTGCTCAAAAAGCGACGGATGGTGCGATCAGAAACTGACGTACCTTCACCTTGGAGTTCAGTTTGTAACTCTTTGGCAGCTATACTTGGTTCTTTTTCTACCATTCGCACTATCCTTCTGTTCAATCTGGCTGTTGATTTTCCTCTTGCGGCCGTGCCCAGGTAGGTTGGCTACAATTCCATGGACCTTAAACTTCTTAATAATATTTGCAACTGTTGTCACAGGAACATCGAGCTGCTTGGAGATGGTCTTGTAGCCTTTACCATGCTTGTCTATTATTTTCTTTCTGAGCTCCTCAGACAACTCTATCCTTTGCTTTCTCTGGTCCATGTTCAGTGTGGTGCACACAATTATACCAAACAGCACAGTGACTACTTCTCTCCATTTAAATAGGCTGAATGACTGATTACAAGATTGGATACATGTGTGATACTAATTAAAGAAACTAATTAGTTTGAAATATCACTATAATCCAATTATGTATTATCTTTTCTAAGGGGTACCAACAAATGTATAAAGGCCATTTTAGAATATATGTTTGTAGAATAAGCAATAATTCATCTCTTTCCACAGCTTCTTTGCGTTATTCTATGACATACCAAAGGCATGCAAGTATATATGATACAATAGCTTTTAATTTCATCACTCTTCAGGAGGAATTAAGCATTATCTCAATGAGCTGTAAGGGTACCAACAAATTTGAGCACGTCTGTATAAGACTTTCAAATCCAGTAGAAGGAAGGCTAGGTCTCCATCAGTTTTGCAACCCATTGCCTCTTGCAGCTCGCGCCACCGAGTGTAAGTCCGTCAGATATTCGGGCTCGTGTCCGATCACTCTCTCTCTTTTCCTCTTTGTTTTTTTGCTTTCTCTGCCATGGTGATGGTTTGGAGACTTGCGTTGAACTAGATCGTTTCGTCTTATTGTTAGCTGTTGCCTTACTAAAAACGTGACGTATGCTGTTAAGCAGGTGATGGGCGGGGCTTGTGAACCTACCTGCACACCAAAGTTACAAGTGTGATTTCAGCCGCTATATACGGCTGCTAAGGTAGCAGAGGCAATAAAATTTGTCCAATTAAGAGTATTCCTACCACTAAAATAATTTTAGAGACATTATTTTAAGGTCGAAAAACTCTCTAGTGTTGCTTTAAGAATTACAGTAAAAGTGTCCATTTATTTACCTGCTCTTGGTGTCTGCAGGTCTTTATTTACGATGCGTCTTTGGTGGGAGAAGCAGCGCTCATGGAGCAGAAAGGGTTCAAATGAAGCGCGTTTGGCACTAAATAAAGATATTGTAAGATATCGGCAAAATATAATCAACATAAATGTCCCTGAGTGTGTACAGCTCAGTTATGTAGACGTGCAGCTCGATTTTAACTACATAAATAGTCTGATGTTTTGATGGTTCATTATGTCTCGCGGTGTGGATGGAACGAAGCCAAGCTGGGTGAAAACCTGCCATCCGGTGGTGACTGAATGGTTTCTGTTTGTCAGGGGCAGGCCGTGCGGTGCAGAGCGAATTTTGCCATTTTCACCACCCTTCACATTTTTGTAAATATTTGATTATATCTTTTCATGTGACAACACTGAAGAAACGACACTGTTATAATGTAAAGTAGTGAGTGTAAACTACTTTACAATTTGGACATTTTCACTTAGGGGTGTACTTACTTTTGTTGCCAGCGGTTTAGACATTAATGGCTGTGTGTTGTGTTATTTTGAGGGGACAGCAAATGTACACTGTTATTATACAAGCTGTACACTCACTTTACATTGTAGCAAAGTATCATTTCTTCAGTGTTGCCACATGAAAAGATATAATAAAATATTTACTAAAATGTGAGGGGTGTACTCACTTTTGTGAGATACTGTAAGATGACTGTCTGATCTCTGTTAGAACATCAATGTGTCTGGTACAGAGCAGATCATTTGTGTGTGTTTAATAAAACACAGTTGAAACCTCTTTATTTAAATGAGTCTCTGGAAAACATTGACTGAGATAAACAAAAAAATGAATGTACACTATCCCTTCCTTGACTGATCAGTAGGGATGCACCGAATGTTCGGCCACCGAAAATGTTAATGAATATGTGAAATGGCCGAATAAATTTTACCGAACATGACTCTTGATACGATCAAGCAGCAACCAGCGCAGAGAGAGAGAGAGAGAGAAAGAGAGAGAGAGAGAGAGAGAGAGAGAGAGAGAGAGAGAGAGAGAGAGAGACATTTTAAAGTGTCAGAGAAAGACACAGCACGGGACTTGCCGCACGGAAGTAAATTTCCAAATGAAAGCGTCTTTACCAGTCGGTAACTTTACTTCAGACGGAAGCGGGCTGTCTGACAGTAGCCCTGCCGCTCGCAACATCCTTTGACATCATACAGTGGTCGCGTGCACACAGTTCCCTGTACTAAACAACTTGTCAAAGTATGTTCTGTGCATCCCGGCCACGAGTGCACCTTCTGAGAGAACAGTCAGCTTTTGTGGGTGGAGTTTGGAGGAGAGACGTGAACTGATATGGTTGTCAGTCAGCATCAGTCAGAATTGCTAACATTGGATGTTTTTTTTCTCAAATCATTTTGCAATGTAGCCTATAATAATCCAACACTTTTAGTTTATTCATATTTTTAGCTTATAGGCCTAATGTGGAATGACTGTTTTAATTAACTGTTTTGTTGTAGGGGTACAGAGTAACTTACATTACATTCGTTTAGCAGTCAATTATAGGCCTAATTAATATAGGCTATTCATGAAGGGAGAGGGCTCAATTTCTTGTTTGAATTTACTTTGTTTTGCTCAATTTTATATTAAGTTGTATTGTATTTTATTGAAAAGCAAGACAAATTATAAAAAGCACATTTTGACTATTCAGTTTGTTCTATAGTGAAAAAAATGGCTTAATAAATAGAAGAAATGCAAAAAACCATGTTCGGTGTACGGTATTATTTGGCCTTTGGCCAAGTGTTTCACATCATGTTCGGCTTCGGCCAAGAATTTTCATTTCGGTGCATCCCTACTGATCAGCATTATTAGTGCTCCACATTCTGAATGTGACATTTATGTTACCCTTTGAAAAAGTTTACTCCATGTACTCACTTACCCAGACTGCGCAAATAATTATAAACATCATATCTGTCTTCTGTTTACTTCGTTTGACTTAACATAACATAGCCACCAATGATGACTGAGAGACCTCACTCGCATACTTTTCTGTCATTCACTTTGATTTCTATACTCTAAACTCTAATTTCCTGATTCTGCTGATCAAACGTGTGCACACATACTTTTGCTCTGACATGACCCTCGCATCGCTCAACTTATCTCCCATATTCAGTGGTGGGTACCTTTGAGACGTCATCATCGGGGATGGGAACCTTCTCCTCCAAATATGTGGAGATGGGTTCCTCCCGCTGTACAGGAGACACATGGCCGTGGAGTTCAGGGTCCGCCGGGGCGACCTCATTCTGATGAGAGGGGTTCTCTGAAAGACAAGTGCACATTGTCTATCACTAAAAACAATGCTGACGTTTTTCAAACATGGTGTAGGAGTTATAAATGAAAGATGCATGTTATGGAGATATTGCAGAAATGCTTACACTTCAATCACAGGACCATAAACTGGACACAAAGAATATAAAAACATCCAGATTAACTCTGTTATTTATTTAGATGACTCACTAAATAACAAAATTTGTAAGTTTTTTTTGTACATAGCACTGGTGGATTGGACCACTCCAACTGGTCCAAAACGCGGCAGCTCGAGTTCTTACACGTACAAATAAGTATGAACATATTAGCCCGGTTCTGTCGACCTTGCACTGGTTACCTATAAAGCATCGCGTTAACTTTAAAATCTTGCTTATTACCTATAAAGCCCTACATGGTTTAGCTCCTCGGTACTTGAATGAACTCCTTTTGTATTACAGTCCTTCACGTGCATTACGCTCTCAGGCGTCCTGTCAGTTGGTAATACCTAGAATTTCAAAATCAAGTGCAGGTGGTAGATCCTTCTTCTATCTAGCGCCTAAACTTGGGAATAGTCTTCCCTGCACTGTACGGGAGGCAGACACACTCTGTCAGTTTAAATCTAGACTAAAGACGCATCTTTTTAATTTTGCATACACTAGACTTCCATAATATAAATCCTCTGAGGGTTTAGGCTGCATTAGTTAGATCAACCGGAACCAAAAACACAACTGATGTACTTGTTGCATCAAAGAGTGCAGAACAGTACTCTACTCTCAGCCAGTCTTGTCTCATTGTTCCAAGGTTACCACAGCAAGCAGGACGCAGTTCATGCCCTGACCTGATGGTAGAGCGGAGAATGGGAAGCGGCGACCTGACAAGAGCTGAGATGATAGAGCTGGATAAAGAAGGACGCGGTCACCTGACACGTCTTCATGGCCTGACCTGATGGTAGAGCGGAGAATGGGAAGCTGCGACCTGACAAGAGCTGATATGATAGAGCTGGATAAAGAAGGACGCGGTCACCTGACACGTCCTCACCACATAATTTCAAATGCTATTAGATTATTATTGATAATCTTAAACTATAATTTTCCTTATTAGTAAATTTATTTATTTTATTTAGCCTTGTGCAAGCTCTCTGGAGCTTGTGCAGAGGCAGCAGCTTTTGCCAGAGGGGAACTGGAATCCCCTGGTTGGGCCTGGGTTCTCCTGAGGTTTTTTTTCTCGATTAGAGTTTTGGGTTCCTCGCCACCGTTTGCATAATGTTTTGCATCTGCCTGGCCGGGGGGGCTGCTTTAGAATTTTATTAGAATTTTAAAATTTTACTTAATTAATATTGCATATAGGAATTTATAGTCTGTTATATTTGACCTATGCTTCTCTCTCCTGTATCTTAAATGTGTGCTCTCACTGTGTGTGTGTGTGTGTGTGTGTGTGTGTGTGTGTCTGCGCGTGTGCGTGTCTGTGTGTGTGAGCGTACTTGTCTGTGTACGTGTGTGTGTGCGTGTGCGTCCGTGTGTGTGTGTGTATGTGTGTTAGTACGTGTGCATATTGTGTGTGTGGAGTGTTTTGTATGTGGGTATGTCTGTCTTCTTTGTTTTCACCTTTTTCTTGTTTTTGCAGGTACAACTTTAATTGGTTTGCTTATAGTCAATATGTCTTATGTACAGCTGCTTTGTAACAATGAAAATTGTAAAAAGCGCTATATAAATAAAGTTGAGTTGAGTTTATGTTAAACGTGCTGGCTTCTCATGCTTAACATGGTCAACTTGTTAAAAAACTAGTTGGATGTATGATGTAGTATTTCTGTACTTGATACACTCCCCCAGCACTCCAACTTGTTTCGGAAAGTTTCTAATTTCTAATTTCTTTTATTTGCCAAAAGCCAGGCGAAGGCGAAAGAGCCCACCCACAAGCCAACCGACGAGCGAGACCCGCTTACAAATCAAGGTTATCTGCGATGGGTCAAGATTGTTACTCTTGTGGTAGTGAAGTTTAGGTGTGTGTGTCTGTTTGTTAACGGCATTTCAGTGATGGATGTTATATAAACGGTGGATAAAACGCTGGATTTGGAGATCGTTTGAAACTGATAGATGGCGTGGTCCCAGTGCTAAAAGATGCCGGACATGAATTACATCGATCATACAGGTTTCAGAAAGGTTTTTTCGAACAAATAAAACTGGTTCGTAACAAATTTCTTAGTCCCTTATTGGACAATTCTCCCGGAAAAGCACGCGGCACGCCCATGCAACAGCAAGGAGAGCAGGAGAAGGAGCATGCGCAGACGTCACTTTCATTTGTGTGCAGGAGAGAGAGAGAGAGAGCATACATTCGCAAAGTTCAGGTGTTTGTTTGTTCACTTCATTTGGGTGATGAATGTTATATAAATGGTAGGGATGGGCGATATTATATCGTTTGCGATATACCGGTAGAAATTCCCTACACGATAGGAATTAGTCTTCCCGCGATATAAACAATAAATTCTAGTTGATGACGTATTTCTTTGTGAGACCCATTCACAGCTCATATGTGAAGCGAAAACGGGTATAGCGGAGGGCGGACGTGAAGCTGAGAAAGAGTTTGCACTAAAAGACGAGCTCTAAATCTCGTTTAGGTTGGCACTATAGATGCATCTGAGTTAATGTTTAGTTTCACTTTCGTTTTATTTAATTTGTTTGTTAAGTATTTGTTGATAGTCATAATACGTTACACCACAACATTTAGTTTGGCTAAAAGTATTTATTTAAACATTCGTTAGATGTTATGTGCGAGTGCGCAAATTGTTTAATATGATTTCTTGCCTATATACAGGATGAACGGAGCGTCCCGTACGCAGCTCGCACCCACATGTGCTTTCATAGCGACACAGCACTGCTGCCTGTTTACATACAGTACAATATGCGAGTTTGTATTACGTTATTTTAAATACGTTTATGAGCGCATATAAGTATATGAGTGCATATAAAAGCATGGATTATTTAATTAGATTTTTTTTATCCGCATTTTTCTGAGTCATAGACAGATTCAGTGTATGTTGCTGTGAGAAGAGAAGGTTCACACAGTTCAGAAGAAAGTGATTGACAACGTGATGCGATCGATCGTTTCCACCCAACAATAGAATATATACAGTTTTAGGTATGACATGATGTGTTTATTGAGCTTTAGTTCATTTAACTTTTCTTTACTACAACCTTTTGACGTCGAATCTCACTATTATATTTTATATTTACAAAAACACTGTAGGTATATTTTAGGAGCTGTTTGATTTGGGGTAAGTTTTACTTTTTGATAATATTGGTTTTTCTGAGGGTCTAGACTACATGCAGCTACTATGGATGGCGTTATGGGTATATCGTCATTTTTATCGTTATCGCAACAAATATCAGGAATTATCGTGATAGAGTTTTAGGGCCATATCGCCCATCCCTAATAAATGGTGGATATAACGCTGGATTTGGAGATGGTTTGAAACGGATATATAGAGCCGTCCCAGCGCTAAAAGATGCTGGACATGAACCGCATGCGGTGAGTGAAACTGATGTCTGTGTTTTGGTGGCAATGGGTGCGCACGTGCTTTAGTTCAGCCTACCCCTCCCCCCGCACGTGCCTTATGCTTTCGGAAAAAATCGTACAGCTGTATCCATCTTTTATAAATGTGATCAAACTAAATACTCTTCGAAGACACAAAGTATGCAATACTACTCTATAGGTACTCAAGATTAATATGAGATTGGCAGAAACCGCGTGTGTTAGGGTCGCTTTAAAACAAGTTAAAGCTGTTATTGATGTTAACATTACAATTTTTGAACAGACGGGTGAAAATGAGTTATTTCCTACAGTTCCGTCTCGCTAGTTCTAGCACACCTCTGCTTTAAATGCGACACAGAGATAAATTAGACCCAAATGTTTCCATTTAGTTGAGAGAGAGATGCGTGAATCACCTGCGAGAGTCTGGCAGGTCAAAAACTGCAATGTACTTCCACATTGCTGAAGAATAAAGCGATTCTTTAATGGATTTAATGAAGTTACTTTTGAATGAATGTTGCGGGCCGACCGGACTGTCTATCTGTCATATTGGGACATTTCCCGGATGGCCTCTTTTAAATGTGGCCAGAACGCAAATGAACGGAGCTGAGCAGTAGGTGGCGGCATGTGTTCAGGACACCAATCCGCCACTCAAAAGAAAGAAGAAAAATGAACGGAAGGGGATACGTCCGGAAAACAACTGACAGAAAAAAACTGACAGACTGCTGCTCTTAGCAAAGATTTACCAGGCTGTTTTTTAGTCTCAGTCCTGGGCAATATTCACAAAATTTTCTGTGCTGTTTCAGTGAGCACTGGCAGGGCAGTCAATGTTAACTTATACCACTGTGGCTTGTAAAGGGATCCCCATCTTTACTCAACTCAACTCAACTCAACTTTATTTATATAGCGCTTTTACAATTTTCATTGTTACAAAGCAGCTGTACATGAGACACATTGACTACAAGCAAAACAATCAAAGTTGTACCTGCAAAAACAAGAAAAGGTTGAAAACACAGAAGACAGACACACCCACACACAAAACACTCCACACACACAACACGCACCAACACACACAGACACAGAGACACACACACACACGGATGCGCACGCACACACACACAACACACACACACACACGTACGTACACAGACAAGTACGCACACACACACACGCTCAGTGAGAGCACACATTTAGGATAAAGGAGAGAGAAGCACAGGTCAAATATAACAGATAATAAATTCCTATATGCAATATTAATTAAGTAAAACTTTAAGATTCTAAAGCAGCCCCCCCGGTCAGGCAGATAGTGCAAAAACAGTATGCAAACGGTGGCGAGGAACCCAAAACTCTAATCGAGAAAAAAAACCTCAGGAGAACCCAGGCCCAACCAGGGGATTCCAGTTCCCCTCTGGCAAAAGCTGCTGCCTCTGCACAAGCTCCAGAGAACTTGCACAACAAGGCTAAATAAAATAAATAAACTTAATAATAAAATAAATTATAGTTTAAGATTATCATTAATAATCTAATAGCATTTGAAGTTTTGTGGTGAAGACATGTCAAGAGACCGCGTCCTTCTTTATCCAGCTCTATCATCTCAGCTCTTGTCAGGTCCCCACTTCCCATTCTCCGCTCTACCATCAGGTCAGGCCATGAACTGCATCCTGCTCGCTGTGGTAACCTTGGAACAATGAGACAAGACTGGCTGAGAGTAGAGTACTGTTCTGTACTCTTTGATGCAACAAGTACATCAGTTGTGTTTTTGGTTCCGGTTGATCTAACTAATGCAGCCTAAACCCTCTGAAGATTTATATTATGGAAGAGTAGTGTATGCAAGATTAAAAAGATGCGTCTTTAGTCTAGATTTAAACTGACAGAGTGTGTCTGCCTCCCGGACAGTGCAGGGAAGACTATTCCAAAGTTTAGGCGCTAGATAGGAAAAGGATCTACCACCTGCACTTGATTTTGAAATTCTAGGTATTACCAACTGACAGGACGCCTGAGAGCGTAATGCACGTGAAGGACTGTAATACAAAAGGAGTTCATTCAAGTACTGAGGAGCTAAACCATGTAAGGCTTTATAGGTAATAAGCAAGATTTTAAAGTTAACGCGATGCTTTATAGGTAACCAGTGCAAGGTTGACAGAACCGGGCTAATATGTTCATACTTTTTTGTACGTGTAAGAACTCGAGCTGCCGCGTTTTGGACCAATTGGAGTTTTTGTAATAAGCCTGCAGGGCAACCACCTAACAGTGCATTACAGTAATCTAGTCTTGATGTCATGAATGCATGAATTAACTTCTCTGCATCTGAGATTGACAGCATATGACGTAGTTTAGATATATTCTTAAAATGGAAAAACGCAATTTTACAGGTGTTGGCGACGTGGCTCTCAAATGACAGATTACTATCGAATAGAACGCCAAGATTCTTTGCTGACGACGAGGGTTTTATGGAACATCCGTCAATAGTTAAACAGTATTCTTGGTTGTTACTTATAGCAGTTTTCGGTCCAATAAGTAACACTTCCGTTTTGTCCGAGTTCAGTAATAATCTTTAAAGCGGACATAACACACACAGTTTCTGCCAATCTCATGTTAATCTAGAGTAGTTTTACATTCTTTATATCTCCGAAGAGTCTTTAGTTTTATCACATTTACTAAATAATATAAAAATAATAATTCATTACATTTATATAGTGCTTTTCTGGGTACTACTGGGCGCTTAACATGGAAGGGAGTAATCTCCTCAACCACCACCAATAGGGCTGCAACAAACACTTATTTTGATAATCGAATAATGATTTGTATTAGGGCTGCAACAACTAATCGATAAAATCGACAATAATCGATAATGAAATTCATTGTCAACGAATTTCATTATCGATTAGTTGGTCTGTGACGTCACTTGCGAGCTGAGCAGTTACAAATCAAGCGCGTCTTCTTACCTTTTAAAATTACCGTTTTAGATGTGTCTCTCCGTGCAGCATGAGCTGCGCAGTTTTAAATGTCAGACGTGGTTCTCTGTGGATGCGTCTCTTCGTGCAGCGCGAGATGCGCAGTTTTAAAGTCAGATGTGTCTCTCCGTGGATGCGTCTCCATGTGGCACAAGTTGCGCAGTTTTAAAGTCAGACGTGTCTCTCGGTGCATGCGTCTCTCTGTGCAGTGCGAGGTGCGCAGTTTTAAAGTCAGACGTGTCTCTCCGTGCAGCGCGAGGTACGCAGTTTTAAAGTCAGACGTGTCTCTATGCATCTCCATGCGGCACAAGTTGCGCAGTTTTAAAGTCAGACGTGTCTCTCGGTGCATGCGTCTCTCTGTGCAGCGCGAGGTGCGCAGTTTTAAAGTCAGACGTGTCTCTCGGTGCATGCGTCTCTCCGAGAAGCGCGAGGTGCGCAGTTTGAAAGTCACACGTGTCTCTCCATGCAGCGCGAGGTACGCAGTTTTAAAGTCACACGTGTCTCTCCATGCAGCGCGAGGTACGCAGTTTTAAAGTCAGACGTGTCTCTCCATGGATGCGTCTCTCCGTGTGGCACATGTTGCGCAGTTTTAAAGTCAGACGTGTCTCTCGGTGCGTGCGTCTCTCCGTGCAGCGCGAGGTGCGCAGTTTTAAAGTCCGACGTGTTCTGCATGGATCTCTTCAAGCTGCGCAGTTTTAAAGTTTAAAGGGGAGAGGTGTTTTAAATTACAAAATTAAAGATTATATTAGTAAAACCCAATTTGTGGCGTTTTCACTTTGCAAAGTACATATTAGGCTAAATACCCTGATTTGGTGGTTTATTTAGTTCAGAGGTGGGTAACGAAGTACATTTACTTGAGTACTGTACTTAAGTACACTTTTTGAGTATTTGTACTTAAGTATTACTTTTACTTTTTACTGTACTTCACTACATTTGAATGACAAATATCTCACTTTTCATGGCACAAAAAATGATTTCCTTGGCCGACCCTCCCCTCGCTCCCACGTTTGGGAGAGACTATTGTCAGTTGCTTCTAATATGACACACATGAATCAACTCACCAGGTGTGTTAATTATGGAGACATTCACAACATTTTGGGAGAAGGCTAATGAGTTCAGTTGTGTATACTTTTCCCATATCTGATTTACTTATTATAAGCAAAAGATGTAATTACATTTTATCCGATTAATCGAATAATTGAAAAAAATAATTGTCCAACTAATCGATTATCAAAATAATTGTTAGTTGCAGCCCTAATTTGTATACAACTGTGTCACGAACGTGGGTGGTGAGGACAAGGACAGAGGACCCAAGTGCAGACAGCGGGTAAGGGGTTAACAAGACAGACTTTAATTATAACTAAAAAATACAAAACAAAGACCCACGTGGGGGAACATAACAAAACATAGCAACAAGGACAGGGACTAACTAGACTAGAAATAATAACAACACTTGACATAACCACAATAAACTAAACTAACTACAGAACAGTAACTCACCCACATGACACAAACAGAACACAACAGAACAATGAACCAGCACGAGACAGAAGACACAAGGGCATTATAAAGGGGATAAATCAAGAGGGGACAGGTGCAGGACATGAACTAATTAACAAACAATAACGAGACGAAAGGGCGGGAACAGAGACGCCACACCGGAGAGTGGAAGACCATCAGGGACAAAACGTCACTCTCCACATAAAACAAGAGGTTCTATCATGGTTCTGCCACTAGGTCAAGAGAAGCAAGACAAGGTGGGGCAGAACCATGACACAACTGCATTTAATGTCGATTTTAAAATAATGATGTTCTAATGATTTTAACGACTGATCGATTACATGATTTTAGACAAACATAACCCAGCTGAAAAAAACAATGCAAACCCAATAGAACCCATCACAGAAATTCAAATGCTTTCCATTAAAATAATATTATAAAAATGTTACAAAATGTATTTTTGTAGTGTGTTTTGGGCATTATTCCCACCAATAGAATTAATTACATACCAAATAGACATTAGACAATTATACTTTTCATTAAAACCAATTCCACAATACTATTATAACAATTAAATCCATTACATTTTCTATTGTGTCTTGGGCAGGGTTCAGTTTTTTATTCAGCAAGGACGTTTGATCCTGTCATGCAGGTATAGATGCAGCATTTACACTTCAGCTTCTATGAGGACATGAATTTTGGGGGTCAAGAAAGAGTCTGCAGTAACGTTACATTTCCTCCTCCATCACTGCAAAATGCTCGCTCTGTCTGGACGCGCTTTAAATCCACAGTAAGGATGTGCACCCATCACATATTACACATGTGCCAATAAACTGACAGAAGGTAGGTTACTGTGTTAGGTGAAATAGGCGTAAAATGCAAAAAGTCTCTCTCTGTGGCGATCGGTTTATGCTCAAATCAATCGTCACAGCTAGACCGCTCCGCTTGTTCAGCTTGCTTTGCTAAGCGGTGTGTTCTATTCCGTTGACTCTAGAAGGATAGTCGCGCAACAGCACCCTACAGGTCAAACCACATTATTGCGGGCCCTTAAAATACATCATATGAAATCAAACGACTACTCGACAACAAAATTATTTATTGAAATTTTTTTACTGTCAACTTTATCGATAATGTCAACTAATCATTTCAGCCCTAACCACCAATGTGCAGCATCCACCTGGATGATGGGAGGGCAGCCCACCACACACCATCTTATTAGTGGAGAGGAGACAGAGTGATTAAGCCAATTAGTACATATGGGGATGATTAGGAGGCCATGATGATGTATAGAGGTGATTGGGCGAATTTTTTAATGACCACAGAGAGTCAGGACCTAGGTTTAGTCTCAACGGACGGTGCTTTTTTGACAGTATAGTGTCCCCGTTACTATACTGGGGCATTAGGACCCACACAGACAACAGGGTGACCACCCCCTGCTGGCCTCACTAACACCTCTTCCAGCAACAACCCACAAAGGGGGAAAGAAAATCCCTCTCACGCACTTTCTCCGGATGTGTTCCACGACACTGGAACGATCTCTCTCTTGGCAAAAGATCAGCGTATTCTGTAGTTGTCTTTAAGAATTGGTTAAAAACACATCTCTTCGGTCAACATCTGACCCATTAATACAGTCTTCTACTTCTTTTCTACTTTCCTATCCCCCCCAAAAAAAGAATTTCTTAGCTTCGTACACTGTGGTAGGCTAACTGAGACCAGTTTTACTGCACCTATGCATTGTTGTTCTTTTGTTGCACAAATTGCTTCTATTGTTTTCCCCTACTTTGTAAGTTGCTTTGGATAAAAGCATCTGCTAAATGACTAAATGTAAATCCAGAATTCCAGATCCTTGAAATTCACGTAAAATTTGTCTGGAATTTGTCACGCGATCGTTAGATTTTGTTCATTCACACGCCAGTGATTTTCTGGAATATGTGCGTGCGTTTACACTAGAGGCAGACAATTTTTGTCAGCAGGATTGGAAACAAAATCACTATTAATCACATGACTGGAACAGGACAGGAAAAAATGTCAGCGGGAGTGGGCGGGACGGGGAATACACAAATATACCTTTGATATAAATAAACATATAATCTTCTGTTTGCTTTTGAGTGGCTGGTTAAGTGAATGACATGCTCCACACACCCGAAACAGTTGGTGGCGGTAATGCACCAAGTTGTTATGCCAACCACCAATAATATAAGAGAAAAAGGCGGATTCCTCATGCACTCACTAGGCCGTTTCTCACTTCCAAAAACGCAAAGAACGGACTTGTGTTCACATGGAGTTTCATGTTTTCTTGTTTTTGCAGGTACAACTTTAATTATTTTGCTTATAGTCAATATGTCTCATGTACAGCTGCTTTGTAACAATGAAAATTGTAAAAGCGCTATATAAATAAAGTTGAGTTGAGTTGAGTTGGAGACAGGTCTTGCGAGGCAGCTTCGGAAAAACGAACTTAGATGGACGCACCACAGTGACTTCTGGGAATCAAGCCGATGCATCCTTGATATTGAGAACACATCCCGGTACTTTCATGCACTCTTTGTTCTTGTGTTCTTTGAGTACTGGAACGGACTTTGACCGTTTTTGATGATGTAAACTTCAACCACGCATTACTACGGAGCCCCTTTAGGGACATGGGGTGGAAAAAATATGAGAGGGAAGAGAAAATATATTTTTAAAGGTTTTGCATTACCTCTCGCAAACATGTTTGCGTCCTCTCGCAAACATGTTTGCGTTCTCTCGCAAACATGTTTGCGTTCTCTCGCAAACACATTTGCGTTATCTCGCAAAACTTTTGCGTTATCTCGCAAACACATTTGCGTTATCTCGCAAACACATTTTGCGAGTTCTGACAAACACTTCATGTTTAATGTCCTGCTGGCAGAATTTAAGACTAGCTCCGTACATAAACATTGGTCTATAGTCGCAGATTCCCGGACCAATAACTCGTGAGCTAAACGTTCTTATAACACAAATGACACCTCATTCTATTTAACGTAAACAATGAATTTTAACTTAATTTTCCACAAATCAAGCCTTGTATTGATCTCAGGCGGGAGCCGGCTGAGACAAGACCGAAGGGATCATCTGTAAAGTGCAAAACCCGAAGATCATTAGGTTACGAAAAATAGTCATTAACTTCAGTGCTACATACTGTTGTATAACTAAAACCAGTTTAAATTCAGCAGGAGAGCATTAATGTGTAAACTGAATTTGGTGAGACCACAGTGTGTAACATTTAAGTTATTAATGACTATTTTTGTAGTAACGCTTTTCGGATTTACAGTCACTTTGCAGACGGTTTCTTTGGACTTGTCCATGTCGCCTGCTCATATAAAGATCAATTTATATTCTCGTTTTGAGGAAGACTGGGTTGGTAGATCATTGTCTAAGGAATTATGTGTTATTTGTGTTATAACAACGTTTAGCTCATGAGTTATTGGTCCGGGAATCTACTCTGAACCGCTCCGTTGTTAATGTACAGAGCGGGACAACAGGTTTTGCGAGATAACGCAAATATGTTTGCGAGAGAACGTAAAAGTTTTGCGAGATAAAGCAAATATGTTTGCGAGAGAATGCAAAAGTTTTGCGAGGGAACGCAATGTTTCTCGGGGGAACGCAAAACTTTTGCGAGATAACGCAAAAGCTTTAAAAAATATTTTTCTCTTCCCTTTCATACTTTTTCCACCCCATTTCCCTAAAAGGGCTCCGTACATTACGAATCATTTTTGGGTAAACTTTTCCTTCATAACCTTGGTTCATAATGCAATTAGGTGCATCGAAGAATTCAATGAATTAGCAACACAGTTTTATGAGACCCTCATTCTGCCTGTTTGAAAAGCTGACATCATGCAGGGCTCGACAATAAGGACTGCCCGATGGACCAGAGACAGCATGAGAGACCCTGGAGGATGTTCCTGAAGACCTGTTTTACAATTCAGGACAAAGTAGGAATTCATGCACTACAACAAAATATTAAAACAATTATGAACTATTGAAGGCATGTTATCCTGAGGTAAACAGGATTATTTGTGTGAATTCTATTACTTTGTCCTTTGGAATGTACAGTA
>NW_026634196.1:85461-166712 GCF_024868665.1 Triplophysa rosa
TTTGTCTGGAATTTGTCACGCGATCGTTAGATTTTGTTCATTCACACGCCAGTGATTTTCTGGAATATGTGCGTGCGTTTACACTAGAGGCAGACAATTTTTGTCAGCAGGATTGGAAACAAAATCACTATTAATCACATGACTGGAACAGGACAGGAAAAAATGTCAGCGGGAGTGGGCGGGACGGGGAATACACAAATATACCTTTGATATAAATAAACATATAATCTTCTGTTTGCTTTAGAGTGGCTGGTTAAGTGAATGACATGCTCCACACACCCGAAACAGTTGGTGGCGGTAATGCACCAAGTTGTTATGCCAACCACCAATAATATAAGAGAAAAAGGCGGATTCCTCATGCACTCACTAGGCCGTTTCTCACTTCCAAAAACGCAAAGAACGGACTTGTGTTCACATGGAGTTTCATGTTTTCTTGTTTTTGCAGGTACAACTTTAATTATTTTGCTTATAGTCAATATGTCTCATGTACAGCTGCTTTGTAACAATGAAAATTGTAAAAGCGCTATATAAATAAAGTTGAGTTGAGTTGAGTTGGAGACAGGTCTTGCGAGGCAGCTTCGGAAAAACGAACTTAGATGGACGCACCACAGTGACTTCTGGGAATCAAGCCGATGCATCCTTGATATTGAGAACACATCCCGGTACTTTCATGCACTCTTTGTTCTTGTGTTCTTTGAGTACTGGAACGGACTTTGACCGTTTTTGATGATGTAAACTTCAACCACGCATTACTACGGAGCCCCTTTAGGGACATGGGGTGGAAAAAATATGAGAGGGAAGAGAAAATATATTTTTAAAGGTTTTGCATTACCTCTCGCAAACATGTTTGCGTCCTCTCGCAAACATGTTTGCGTTCTCTCGCAAACATGTTTGCGTTCTCTCGCAAACACATTTGCGTTATCTCGCAAAACTTTTGCGTTATCTCGCAAACACATTTGCGTTATCTCGCAAACACATTTTGCGAGTTCTGACAAACACTTCATGTTTAATGTCCTGCTGGCAGAATTTAAGACTAGCTCCGTACATAAACATTGGTCTATAGTCGCAGATTCCCGGACCAATAACTCGTGAGCTAAACGTTCTTATAACACAAATGACACCTCATTCTATGTAACGTAAACAATGAATTTTAACTTAATTTTCCACAAATCAAGCCTTGTATTGATCTCAGGCGGGAGCCGGCTGAGACAAGACCGAAGGGATCATCTGTAAAGTGCAAAACCCGAAGATCATTAGGATACGAAAAATAGTCATTAACTTCAGTGCTACATACTGTTGTATAACTAAAACCAGTTTAAATTCAGCAGGAGAGCATTAATGTGTAAACTGAATTTGGTGAGACCACAGTGTGTAACATTTAAGTTATTAATGACTATTTTTGTAGTAACGCTTTTCGGATTTACAGTCACTTTGCAGACGGTTTCTTTGGACTTGTCCATGTCGCCTGCTCATATAAAGATCAATTTATATTCTCGTTTTGAGGAAGACTGGGTTGGTAGATCATTGTCTAAGGAATTATGTGTTATTTGTGTTATAACAACGTTTAGCTCATGAGTTATTGGTCCGGGAATCTACTCTGAACCGCTCCGTTGTTAATGTACAGAGCGGGACAACAGGTTTTGCGAGATAACGCAAATATGTTTGCGAGAGAACGTAAAAGTTTTGCGAGATAAAGCAAATATGTTTGCGAGAGAATGCAAAAGTTTTGCGAGGGAACGCAATGTTTCTCGGGGGAACGCAAAACTTTTGCGAGATAACGCAAAAGCTTTAAAAAATATTTTTCTCTTCCCTTTCATACTTTTTCCACCCCATTTCCCTAAAAGGGCTCCGTACATTACGAATCATTTTTGGGTAAACTTTTCCTTCATAACCTTGGTTCATAATGCAATTAGGTGCATCGAAGAATTCAATGAATTAGCACCACAGTTTTATGAGACCCTCATTCTGCCTGTTTGAAAAGCTGACATCATGCAGGGCTCGACAATAAGGACTGCCCGATGGACCAGAGACAGCATGAGAGACCCTGGAGGATGTTCCTGAAGACCTGTTTTACAATTCAGGACAAAGTAGGAATTCATGCACTACAACAAAATATTAAAACAATTATGAACTATTGAAGGCATGTTATCCTGAGGTAAACAGGATTATTTGTGTGAATTCTATTACTTTGTCCTTTGGAATGTACAGTATGTAAATATTTTGTAAATGTTAAATGTAAATATTAGACAATTAGATTCATCAGGATAAACAACTTCTTTAACTTCTTGAAGCAATATGCAAAGCAACACACTTCACTGTACCCTAAAGACAATGAGCTTGCATTACCGCACACTACTGACTATGCACATTCCGGCTGTTATTCCATGCATGTCAGCATAATTTTCTGTCCTGGAGAAACCGGTAGAACCAAACATCAGATTAACAGGTTCATCAGCAATTACGACATACAATAATCTTAAAACTTTATGAGCAGCAACGTTCCTACTAAAATCACGGAAACTACAACTTTGCAATGACTTCCTCTCAGAGCAATAAAGTTACTCAGAACAGCCTTTATTAGCTTTTACACACACAGGAACATTTAACACAATGTTCAAGTTCAGCATATTACATCTGCGTCTGTCAAGATTATTATCTTCGTAATATGATTATTATCATATTACGTCTGTCAAGCAACATTTCTGAGAAGCCAGAGTTTATTCAGATGTGCATTTGTCAAAGGCAGACGTATACGTGATACGGGAGTTCCTTAAAGCACATACTGAACAGACCATTTTGCAGAAATTAAACACTGGTCCAGAAGCTCTTTCTGTTTCAATTGTTTAACACATTAATATTATAGCAAAATAAACCCACAGAATCTTTGGTACTGAAATCATGTTACACAAACATCTTTAAGACTTATAAACTAGTAAAGAGAAACAGGAAAGACCAATGGTCTATAGCCCTTTGTTTCCACAAACAAACACCTGTTCGTCTCAATCCATGTGTTGAAATGAGCTGGCAAAGTCATCACTCTGGGATTGTTTTGGGTCTGGGTTTGTTATTTCACATTACATCTGATACAGTGTTTTTGATCTTACACCATCAACAATCAACTGAAGTACTATTCAGATGATTCTCACATGATGTTTGTAAGTTTATGTATCGATTTGGACGGGACCCTTGTTGAAAAAACAGCATATGCTGGTTTAGATGCTGGTTTACGCTGGGCCAGCACATGACAGTATGAAAAAAAACATCTTAAACCAGCATCAGAACATACCTAACCCAGCATATGCTCTTTTTTTCAACAGGGACTAGATCTCAGAGTTTTTATTTTACAGAGATGGGAGTGTCTGTTTAGTGCGTTTTGACGTTGCAGAAGATCACATGCTCTGGATATGAGCATTGCATAGTGTCAAATCTGTTTTATTGTCTATGGGTCAAATGAAGTAACCCTGATTGTTTTAATAATTTGTAATCACAATATATTGTATTTATTCATTACTATTAGGGCTGTGCGATTTGGGGGAAATATCTAATTGCGATTTTTTTGACAGACATTGCGATTGCTATTTGATTTGCGATTTTAACTTTTCTAATTCAAGCTTCAGCTCAATATTGTTGTGTGGAGCACAGTATGGGTATAATTACCCTGCTGAAAGAAAACAAAAAAAAAACATTACAGAAATTCTAATTGTTTCCATTAAAACCATTACAAAATTCATTTTTGTAGAGTGTTTTGGGCATTATTCAAATCGGGCTTACTGTTGTTCAATTGGTTCCCAGCTTCAAGATTACATCACACCAATAGAATCCAAATACCAGTGTACACTATTATAGTTTCCATTAAAACAAATACAACTCCCATTGTAACCCTTAAATCCATAACATTTTCTATTGTGTTAGTGAATTATTAAAATAGTTCATAGGTTACATAGGCTGATTTATTATTTTTTAAGTATGTGGGATTTTTTAAAACAAGTAGAAAATGTGCTGAATGTTTAATTTCATCCAAGTGAAATTAGCAAAACAGTTAGATAGAATTTACATTTGTTTGAAACGCGGAGCTAGGCGTGAGTTGACACAGGGTGCGCGCGTGCGTCAAGGCAACAGGCTGTGTGTGCGCATCAAGTTTAAACGGCTCGTCCGCTAGACGCGCAACACGGGGAAGAGTCGCGCGAGTATGAAACAGGCTATGTGTGTGCATCAAGTTTAAACGGCTCGTCCGCGAGACGAGCGAGTATGAAACGGGCTATGTGTGCGCATCAAGTTTAAACGGCTCGTCCGCGAGACGAGCGAGTATGAAACGGGCTATGTGTGCACGTCAAGTTTAAACGGCTCGTCCGCAAGACGCGCAACGCAGGGAAGAGAGCGAGTATAACACAGGCTGTGTGTGCGGTCTTCTGAATTGGATGGTTCTTTAGTATTTATTTGCCTAATATGATCAATCTGACTCTGCAGATGCCATAATAACACACTCTCTCTCTCTCCCGCTTTCTGTTTTTTGTTTTTTTTTATTAGGCATAACGGAGGTGCGCTCACTCTGTTGGTTAGCAAGAATGCCACTCAAAGCGGGCTTGGAACAGATGCGTTTCCTATATTTCACATCGTTTCCACATCGCAGCCTCTTGCGATTAGCAAATCGCAACGTCTCACATCGCGATTGCGATTCGATTTCGATTAATCGTTCAGCCCTAATTACTATAACTGTTATGTAACTAACTGGACAAATGAAGCCGAGTATCTTACCAGATACTGATCTTACAGGGGCCATTCTTAACAGTTTACAAGATTTGGCTCATCTTGATTTCAATTTTGGTATGTCACTGGATGTCAAAAACATTTATTTCTACTCAATGTAAATCAATAGGATGCAGGAATCACAATATACATGTCTTAGTAAGAGCTTCTACAGTAGTTCACATTAGGGGTGGGCGGAATGACTAAAAATCTCTTTCACGGAATGAGTCATTTTATTTCACAGTAACGATATATTTCTCGGCAACAATCTCCCATTATAATTATAGATCTTTCACAGATTAATTTAATTTGTTTATTTATTCATGACAATTTATTTAAATGCTCACCATAGTTAAAATGTAAGCAAGTTATTGAAAAGCACTTAAGATAATCAGATATTATTTATTTATATTAATCTTCTGGCTATATCATATGTACACAGTAAGAAGACAGACAATTTGTATAACAATTAAGTATGAAAAATGCACAAACAATGAGAGAACATGTATATAACTGGTGTTATAAACAGGTGTTCATGGGGTCTGTACTGTAGATCTTCATCGATCTTCACTCTCTATTAGAGGCGCACTTTAGTGTGTTAGGCGGCTGCATATATGAAAATAAACCAACTAACCCTAAAAAAATTCTAACAAAAGGTTTCTCAGCTGTTTTTTTGTAGTATTAGGTGTCCTTAATAACATACTAAACGTTTACCAAAGTTTGACCACTAGAAACGTATAATTTTCAAGATGGTGTCCAAGATGGACAGGAAGCCCTTAAAATATCCTACGTCAAATAATAACGCCTTCATTATTTGACCTAGCCAAGTAATCTTGGTGTCTAACCCTATGTTGTCTGGGTCTATGAATCCATTGGACTTGTCTAAATTGCACTGACATGATTACAAATTTATGGAATACATGATTTTGTGATATTACTGTAAGGTTTTATCTTTGTTTGGGGTGAACCAGAGTAGTGTTGTCAAAAATATCGATATTTCGATAAGTATCGATACTGAAGAATCTGAAACGGTTCCAATACCCATGTCCCACGTATCGATATCAGCTGCGCGTTCCCGCTCTCTTTCTCTTTTCCGACAGTGAGTTAACACACACTGCACGTGAACGCATAACAACAGAGCCCCGCCTCCTCTCACAGACTTGACTCGTTTGCGGCAGTTAAATAATGTTAATGTTAGAAAAGATGGCCAGTCTCAGTAACACATCTGGCTTGGTGCACGCTCGTTACGCTTCCCGTGTTTACCATAGCGATCCATGTATGTGCGCTGATCAATAATTTCATCCACTCGTTTCATTCGACCTGGTTATATGTTGTTTATGTTAGTACAGAGTCTCCGCAACAGTTCTCATGTTTAATGCACGCGTTTCTGTCTTTATGTGCGCTCATCAATGATTTCATCCACTCGTCTCGTTCGCTCTGGTTAATTTGATGTTTGAAATAATGCTGGTGCGAGTAAAGTCTCCGCAACAGTTCTCGCGTGTGATACACGTTTGCACTCCAGTGTTTACCATAGCGCTCTATGTATGTGCGCTGTTCAATGATTTCATCCACTCGTCTCATTCGCTCCAGTTAAAAGTTGTTAATGTTAGAAAGATGCGGAGTCTCTGCAACACTTCTTGCATTTAAGTTTGCGTTTCTGTCTATATGTGCGCTGATCAATGATTACAGTATGGGCCTATGTGAATAAAAGCCAATTTAGCCAAATAAAAATGTAGGCTATTAACTAACATTAACGAACAATGAATGAGCAATACATTTGTTGAAGTATTTATTAATCTCTTTTAAATGTTAGTTAAAAAATACAACTATTTATGTAAGCTCCCCTGTTGAAAAATCCAGTATGGGTAAGGTATGTTTTGATCGATGCTGGTTTGATCTTAAACCAGCTAAGAACCATCTTAAATCAGCATATGACCATCTTAAACCAGCACATGAACAGTTTAAACCAGCACAAATCAGCAAACCAGCATCAAAACATACCAAACCAGCATAGGCTGGGTTTTTCAACAGGGTCTGGTCCATTAATACTGACAAATACAACTTTGATTTTAAATAGTAAATGTATTCGTAAAATTAACATTAGATTAACAATTAATAAATAATGTAAAAATATATACCTCATTGTCTAGTCTTGTTCAATTTAACTTCAAATAAAAATTAAAAAGGCCTATATTACTATTGCTTATTAGGGCCTTATTGCTATGGCAGTTTATTCCCCGTGGTATCGAAAATGGTATCGAATATCGCTATTTTTTTAGGTATTGAATCGAAGATAGAAATTCCAGTATGTGACAACACTAAACCAGAGATTAAACGATTTAGCCTATGTCATGTAACTCCTACTCAGTACGTGTTTTTGGACACATACCTTTTTTGCTAAACACAGACTTGACATTCAATGTAAAAGTTATTGCACCCAAAAGTAACTTAAATTGGAGTTGTATAACTTTGATCATAAACAACTCTGAATTAGCCCGAACAGAGGCCTGTGTATGAACCCTCTAAAATGGTCACTCATTTAAATTTGAATAAGGTAATACATATGTAATGCATCCTCTATAGATGTTGTTAGTATAAAGGTGGCATTATACTAAACCCAACAAAACTAAATTCACAATTTTCAGCAATTCAGAAGATGGTGGAAGAGAATACTGACATTTGATATTGCTTGCCTCATTGAAATGTTGTTGGCAGCACAGTGTATACCATTTTGCTCAAACAAAATTCATCCTTGACTACTTAAACCAATCACCCCCCCACCCAGATTTCTAACACATGAAAAAGGCCAACAATGTAAGTGTGTTATGAGAGGATGACACTGTTGAATTAGCTTGAGGAAAAAGTACACTCCAAATGCAATTTTGACCATGAGTCATGTTGTTGTAAACCAAGAAACTTGCCCTATTTGCTGTAAAAACTTAAGAGATGGCTCTGATGTGGTTGAGGTTCATCAGAAGGGAGCTGATGGAATAAACAATGCAAGTGTACAAAGAGGCGATGACCTACACAACCAGGTGATTGAGACATCTGTCCACCAGCAAATGTCCACGAAAAGCTCTTTGCACTGACTTTCCAGTCATCATGTGCTGGACGGCATTTGATCCATAGACAACTTCCATAATATTCCTGAGTCCTGTTCCTTCCATCAGTGTGCCTATTGCACCAAGTAGGTTCATAAAAGTATGAAAACCTCCAAGCATTAAGACTATGCTTTTAAGGGGACTACTCTGTGGTGCATCCATGATCATCTCTGCTGCTTTCCAGTACAGTGGCTGATCAAACGTAATACCAGTGGAGCATTGTGTTTGATAGCCAGGTCACAAACAAAATCCAAGGTGGACAAAATACACGTTTTGTCTGCAGAGTACAGGTCAATCATTGGAAAGCAGCAGAGATGATCATGGATGCACCACAGAGTAGTCCCCTTAAAAGCATAGTCTTAATGCTTGGAGGTTTTCATACTTTTATGAACCTACTTGGTGCAATAGGCACACTGATGGAAGGCATCATTAGGCACCATTTGCTGGTGGACAGATGCACAACTGCCCGCCGAACACAACGGTGCAGTTGCAGGGCATATGGACTACCATGCATGCCTGCTTGTGGACCATGTCAAGTTGGGAATTGTGAGAATCACTATAATCAACCTCTATGGGAGGAAGAGTGTGACGACTAATGGTAAATCTAGTGAAGGTCACAGTTCAAAAAAGTATAAAAAATAAACCAGAATAAGAGGAAACAACTGAAGAAAATAGAAAAAGTTATGTATAAATAAGAATAGTATTAAAAAATATATAAAAAACAAAAGGCAAAAAAAAGCATTATAAAAAATATATGAAAAAATAAAACAAAAAAATAAAAGGGGTTAGCGGAACTGAGCCTTCACGTGGCAGCCCTGTTTTGACAAATTTTACAGTACCACACAGTTCTAATGAATTTATTCTTTATTGGAATCAAAAGAATGGTTATGAACCACAGAAATCACCAACACTAGGCAAAACGATATGAGAAAGGAGAAATATGCAATTACTTAAGGGAAATTGTACTTATTTTTCGCATAAATATGCTTGTAACCAATTGCTTTAATATATAGTTGTACTTGTAATCACTTATCTATCATGCAAATATGCCAATGAGAATATTACATGGCCAAAACATGTATCAGGCACCAGTATTCCTGGTCTAGGAGGAATACAAAGGAGTAATGGTAATTTTAAGGACCTGACGGCCACCATTTTGAAAATGGGGCCTTTCTTGGAGTCAAACTTTGGTAAACTTTTAGCATGTTTTTAAGTACATCTGATACTTAGTAAACCCGAATGTTCAAAGAAATTAAACAGTTTAAGTAGTGTAAACTTAATTTTATATAAAAAAAATTCCTAACTTAAATGTTTTGAGTTCCTGTAACTAATTCTTACTTTTGAGTTAGTTTAACTTAATTTCAACAAGTTAATTCAAGATGATTTGTTGAGAATGAAATTCAGTTCCCAGCATGCTTTGCGTGAGACTGCATTAGGAAAGTAAATTTTGAAATGAAGTGTTATTTTATGAGTTTTTAGAAAGGAAAAAGCCTTGTTAATGATGAATGTTCAATTATCTTGGATATTTAGAAGAGTTTGTTGTGTTTTTGACTTTTGGGGTTACCATCGTTCAGAAGAGTGGTGCTTATGCTTAGGTTGTGGGAGGTGCAATAGCAGTCGTGTGTGTGTTGCATCACTCTCTGTGAAGGCTGTTTGTTAATTGTTGATGCAGCTGAACTGTTTAGGTTGTCTTAAGACCTTTCATTTATTTAGCTGTAAATAAAAAAAGTTACTTTGCTAAATGTTCAAAATTAAAAGGAGTCAACAACAGTACAACAAACTCAAAACTGACTAGTTTTGCTTACTTAAAATTGGGAACAGTGTACGGTAAACCACTGAGAAACCTCTCGGGGTCAAGTCATATTTGCAGCTGACTATGTTGCCACTATCTGTCTGTAGGTTTGTTTATTCTTGCGTGCTTTCACATTTTTCCCAGAATAACGGTATTACTGACAAATACTTTGATGACAAATAAGTTTAGGTGTGTCTGTTTGTTCATGGCATTTCAGTGATGGATGTTATATAAACGCTGGATATAACTCTGGATTTGGAGATGGTTTGAAACCGATAGATGGCGAGGTCCTAGTGCTAAACTGCCTGTGACACGAGATCGGCCTCAAAAACTGGTCGCAAAATGCAACAATTTGGTGGCCAGAATCAGACAACAGTGAAGAGAAAGGATTCACTTTTCACCAGCAGTAAAGAAGTGTACTCATTTACATGTGATCATGTGTGTCTCACCTTCGAGGAGTTCCCCATTGCCCTCAGTCCTCATGAAAATGAACTCAATGTGTGCCTCCGTCAGACTGATGGCTCTAAAAATATAAATCACAAGAAAAAATTTGCATTGTGTGTGGAAAAAAATGTACTGTTTATGTTGTGTTTCTACAGAAATATTACTTTACATTAGGGCTGAGCGATTAATCAAAATCGAATCGCAATCGTGATGCGAGACGTTGCAATTTGCTAATCGCATGAGGCTGTGATGTGGACGTGATGTGAAAAATATGAAACGCAAGCCCGCTTTGAATAACCAACTGAGTGAGTGCACCTCCGTTAAGGGCTGTGCAAAAATGAATGTAACTATCGCAATATTTATTTTTTTCGATAGTGATACCTCTACTATTGATTTTTTTTTTTAAATGTCATATACATATGGCCAGAAGTAAGTGGAAGCGAGCATGGCGAAAAATATAAGAACGCTTGGAGCTCTCAGAGCTGATGTGTGGGTGTGCATTGGTTTTCAAAATAAGTCATGGAGTAATGAGTTATATAAAATAATGCTGTTTGTAGGCTTCGCAAGTCATGACACAAGTCACCAGTGCATTAGACAAAAAGTTTATTAAGAAAAGTAATGTGGCAAGGGGGGCGTGGTTCAGCGCGGTCTGCACCGAGAGGGAGAGGCGGGAGAAGAACGGTGAGTAAGCAGATCAAGGGCATATTAAAAACACCTGCTTCTCATTGTAGTAATTGGTGAGGAGACGGTTAAAAGCCTCACACACAAGACGGGAGGCTGAGAGAGACCGGCTGGGAACCGAGAGGAGAGAGGAACCGCTGAGACGTTGCGTCCAGGACTGGAATATTGCGAGTGCTTACTGAAGAAGTTTATAGTGTTTATGTTACGGTGCAGCAGCACCACTAAGATTTGTTGTTAATAAAATCTGACCTCGGTTTCCCAGCCATGCCGACCCCTTTCTTCCGGTATTATTGAACCGCGTTACACTGGTGCCGAAACCCAGGAGAAAGGAGCCAGCCACCGCCGACATACAGTCCCCGCCAGCCACGCCATTTGCGGATGTAATCAACTCCCTCGCCGGTTTTCACCAGGAGCACCATCAGGCACTGTTGGCCCTCAGAGAGGACCAAGAGAGACGTTTCCAGGCTCTCGTCCAGACCCAACAGGAAGACCGCGAGGTGTTCCGGAGCTGGTTGAGCCAGGGAAGAGACACAGGATTGTCCAGATCCAGCTGCACAAGATGGGAGCACAGGATGATCCGGACACGTTCCTGGAATTGTTCGAGAGGTCCGCGGAGCTATCCGGGTGGCAGCCAGATGTCTGGTCAGCGAGACTGATTCCCCTGCTGACGGGGGAAGCCCAGATGGCGGCACAACAGCTACCAGTCCAGAACCTGCTCTAGTACGTGGACCTCAAAAAGGCGATCCTGGAACGGGTTGGCCTGAGTCCGGAGCAGCATCGACAGCGCTTCCGCTCACTGGAGCTCGGGGAGTGCGGCCACCCCTTCTCTTTTGCTCACCAGCTCCGGGATGCTTGCCGCAGATGGCTGATGGCCGACGGTAGAGACGTCAACACCATCCTGGATAAGGTGACACTGGAGCAGTTCGTAGGGCGGTTACCTAGGGAGACCGCCCAATGGGTCCAGTGTCATCGACCGACATCGCTGACCCAGACCATCCAGCTGGCGGAGGACCAGTTGGTGGCGTGCCCAGGGGTCGGCGTACCCCTACCATCTTTTTCTCTCTCTTCCCCTCTGTCCACCACCTCTCCCCCCAAACCTGTTCCTTTTCCTAGGACCCGGGGGAGTTTTTTGCCGTAGCCAGCCCCGAGGACCCGGACGTCGCCGGGGATGGGGTCGATAGGAGCCGTGAGGACCCCAGGGAGACCCACCAGCCAGTATGGCACTGGCACCAATGCCTCTCTTGTACCTCCGCCCTTCTCCTCGCCAATTCGTTGGTCTGCTTCCTGCCGCTAGGGCGGCTGGGACTCCTGGGCCGGCCTGTTGGTGTTGCGGGGACCCCGGCCATTTTAGCGATCGCTGTCCTATGATGGAGATCGGTATGATGGTCTGGGTTCCCGACAACCCACAGGCTGCCCTCGGTCAAGACGGGCTGTATCAGATACCTGTGAGTATTGGGGCGGGTACGTATCAGGCTTTGGTGGATTCAGGATGTAACCAAACCTCAATTCATCAAAGCCTCATTCAAATTGGGGCATTGGATACGGGCCGCATGGTTAAGGTAAGGTGTGTGCATGGCGATGTGATGAACTACCCTTTAGTGCCGCTGACCATAAAATTTCGGGGCCAAAACCATAGTGTAGAGGTGGCTGTTAACAAGCACCTCCGACATCCGCTAATCTTAGGGACGAATTGGCCAATGTTTTTGGTATTATTGGGGCACTTGTGTGCGGATGTCTCTTGGCGGAACCAAGGGCAGCGGAAGGGGGCGGTTGCGCAGGTAGGAGAGGTTGAGCTGGGACCTCTGACATCTGATTCAGAGGAACAGAGTGCTGTGGAGAAAAGGAATTTCTCCCAGTGCGATGATTTTCCTCTGGAGCAGTCTCAGGATGATTCGCTCAAGCATGCGTTTGATCAGGTCCGTACAATCGACGGTCAAACCCTCCATCCTGCACAACCGCTATCCTATCCGTACTTTGCCATACTTAAGGACCGGTGTTATCGAGTGACCCAAGACACACAGTCCAAACAGGATACGACACAGTTAGTCATCCCAAAGAGCCGTCAGGAAATGCTTTTCCAGGCGGCTCATTGTAATCCGATGGCTGGACACTTGGGGCAAACTGCAACTTTAAATCACCTAAAGACCCGATTTTTCTGGCCGGGCATTCATGAGAACGTGCGCAGGTGGTGCGCGCCTTGTCCTGAATGTCAGTTGGTAAACCCACTGCCACCCCAAAAGCACCATTGTGCCCACTTCCCCTCATACAGGTCCCCTTCGAGCGAATTGGTATGGACCTGATTGGGCCGTTAGAGCGATCTGCACAAGGGCATCGATTTGCGTTAGTCATCGTGGACTACGCAACCCGATACCCGGAAGCAGTGGCGTTACGCAATATCTCTGCTAAAAGTGTTGTGGACGCCCTGTTTCTATTAATCTCTCGCGTGGGAATCCCAAAGGAGGTTCTCATGGACAAAGGCACGGCGTTCATGTCACTGACCCTCCGCGAACTGTACGGGTTATTGGGGATTAAGACGATCCGTACCAGCGTCTACCACCCACAAACAGATGGGCTGGTCGAACGTTTTAATCGTACATTGAAAACAATGATCCGGAAGTTCGTTCACGAAGACGCCAAAAATTCGGATAGGTGGCTGGAACCTCTGTTATTCGCGGTTCGCGAGGTCCCTCAAGCCTCCACGGGGTTTTCCCCCTTTGAGCTCCTCTATGGCCGTGGCCCCGCGGGGTTTTAGATGTCCTAAGGGAAGCTTGGGAGGACGGACCTTCCGCGAGCAAAAACCAAATTCAGTATGTCCTGGACCTGAGAACAAAACTCCATACACTGGGGCGGCTCTCAATGGAGAATTTGTTACAGGCACAAGACAGACAAAGCCGACAGTATAACAGGGGCGCCAGGCTACGTAAATTTGCACCGGGAGAGAAAGTGCTTGTATTACTCCCAACGTCCAGTTCTAATTTACTCGCCAAGTGGCAAGGGCCCTTCGAGGTCACACAGCGAATTGGGGATCTCAATTATGAGGTAGTTCGGTAGGACAGGAGCGGGGCACATCAGATTTACCACCTCAACCTCCTCAAAAAAATGGAGTGAGGCAAACACAATGCTGCTGGCGACTACAGTGAGCAGAGTGGATGATCTCAGACCAGAAGCGAACACCAAAGTGGCCGCAGGGGGATCATCTCTCATCCTCCCAGATCACTGATGTTGCCAAGTTGCAAGCAGAGTTTGCGGATGTGTTCTCGCCCCTGCCCTGCCGCACCAATGTCATAGAGCACCACATTGAGACCAAGCCGGGTGCGGTAGTGCGCAGTCGACCGTATAGGTTACCTGAACATAAGAAAATGGTTGTTCAGAAGGAATTAGAAGCTATGCTGGACATGGGAGTAATAGAAGAGTCCAGCAGTGATTGGGCAAGCCCGATAGTCTTAGTTCCTAAAACCGACGGCTCAGTGCGATTCTGCGTGGACTAAAGAAAGGTGAATGCTGTGTCGAAATTCGACGCATATCCAATGCCACGAATTGACGAGTTACTTGATCGCCTAGGTGCAGCTCGTTTTTATTCGACATTGGATTTAACGAAAGGATACTGGCAGGTCCCTTTTATCTCCCTTATCCAAAGAAAAAACAGCCTTTACCACGCCGTTCGGTTTACACCAATTTGTCACACTTCCGTTCATCTTATTCGGAGCCCCGGCTACCTTTCAGCGTCTCATGGACCGCCTACTCCGGCCTCACGCTGCATATGCCGCAGCTTACTTAGATGATATCATCATTTATAGTAATGACTGGCAGAGGCATATGCAGCATTTGAGGGCGGTTCTGAGTTCGCTGAGAGGGGCCGGGCTGACAGCTAACCCGAAGAAATGTGCGATTGGGCGTGTGGAGGTAAGGTATCTGGGCTTCCACTTGGGTCACGGGAAGGTGCGTCCCCAAATTGATAAGACGGCCACAATTGCGACCTCACCCAGGCCCAAGACCAAAAAGGAGGTGAGGCAGTTCCTGGGGCTGGCGGGATATTACAGAAGGTTTGTACCTAATTGTTCGGACCTCACCAGCCCGCTGACTTACCTCACTAAAAAGGGGGCGCCAGATACCGTCCAATGGACGGAGCAGTGCCAGCAGGTGTTCACCAGGTGAAGGCTGCTCTATGTGGCAGGCCGTTATTGTCCTCTCCCGACTTTTCTCTTCCCTTTCTCTTGCAGACCAATGCATCGGACAGGGGCGTGGGGGCGGTCCTGTCCCAGGAGATAGAGGGTGATGAGCTGCCGGTGCTGTACATCAGTCGGAAGCTCTCCAGGAGAGAGACGAGGTACAGCACCATTGAGAAGGAGTATTTGGCGATCCGGTGGGCTGTCCTCACCCTCCGCTATTATCTCCTGGGACGCGAATTCACGCTCTGTTCGGATCACGCACCCCTGCAGTGGCTCCACCGCATGAAGGATACCAACGCGCAGATCACTTGTTGGTATATCGCGTTACAACCCTTCAAGTTCCAGGTAATCCACAGGCCAGGGACGCAGATGGCAGTGGCCGACTTTCTCTCCGGGGGGGGGGGGGAGGAGGCTGCAGGCCAGATGGTTCCCCGGCCTGAGTCGGGCAGTGGGGGTATGTGGCAAAGGGTGTGTGATTTAGCAAGGTCTGCAGCGGGAGAGAAGGCTGAGAGAAGAACGGTGAGTAAGCAGATCAAGGGCATATTAAAAACACCTGCTTCTCATTGTAGTAATTGGCGAGGAGACGGTTAAAAGCCACACACACAAGACGGGAGGCTGAGAGAGACTGGCTGGGAACCAAGAGGAGAGAGGAATCGCTGAGACGTTGCGTCCAGGACTGGAATATTGCGAGTGCTTACTGAAGAAGTTTATAGTGTTTATGTTACGGTGCAGCAGCACCACTAAGATTTGTTGTTAATAAAATCTGACCTCGGTTTCCCAGCCACGCCGACCCCGACTCCTTTCTTCCAGTATTATTGAACCGCGTTACAAGTAACAATGACATTTATTGTGCTTTCATGGACGTGACACCAGCGCATTTACAGCACGGATGAAGCAGAGGTTTAATACTGCCCATGTTCCGTGTTTTAACTGTAATGCACCACAACAGCCACGTGACTTGCGTGAGCCACCTTATTCCCCTGTGCTACCCACTTGAGGGGCGCAATCCACAGTTTGAGAACCCAAACCTCTGATCTAAAGGTCCATGCATCGCACATCATGGCCTCTCTGTAGAGGTAAGGGATGTTTTTACACTTATCCTTACAGAAAACCCCCGGTGGTGCACAGCATGTTGTATTTCTAGCTCTACTTTTTACATTTTCTATTTAAAGTATTGCAACATATCGCAAATGTGTATTGTATCAAAATACATAGCAATATATTGTATCGTGACCCATCTATCGTGATATGTATCGTATCGGGAGGCACTTGCCAATACACAGCCCTACCTCCGTTATGCTCAATCAGCACTGACCTAGCCAACTGCGTAAATGTCCATCATAAAAAAACAAACAAACAAACAAACAAACAGAAAGCGGGAGAGAGATTATGGCGTCTGCAGAGTCCGATCGATCACATAAGACAAATAAATACTAAAGAAAATTCCAATTCAGAATGCCGCAGACACAGCCTGTATCATACTCGCGTATCTCTGCCCTGTGCAGCCTGTCTCCTGGACAAGCCATTTAAACTTGACGGGCACACACCGCTTGTTTCGTAATGCTCATTTATAGTACATGAGTCCGGCTCCACACCGCAAAGCGCATCTGGCAATATGGACGAGGCTTGACGCACGCGCTCACCCTGTGTCAACTCACGCCTGGTTTTGCTAATTTCACTTGGATGAATTGAAACATTCGGTAAATTTTCAACTTGTTTTAAAATCCCAAATACTTAAAAATGAACAAATCAGCCTATGTAGCCTATGCACTATTTTAATAATTCACTAACACAATGGAATATTTAATCATTTAACATTTAAATAGTAAACACTGGTATTTGGATTCTATTGGTGTGATGTAATCTGGCAGTTGGAAACCAATAGAACAACATTAAGTCCTATTTGAACATTGCTCAAAACACACTACAAAAAGGAATTTTGTAATGGTTTTAATGGAAACAATTAGGCCGTGTTCAGACCTGATTTCCTTTTCAAAGCTGCTAGCGTCTGTTTTACATTATAATCCTGTGGAGTAAACCGTGTTTTCAAAAAACATCCTGAGCGCTTTTTTAAACGCCAGTGCCGGCATCTTTTTCTGCAGCTTATGGCGTCTTTCTAAGTTGAAAAAAGTTAAACTCTTCTGAAAAAAACCCTACGTCAAGCTCCTTTTCACAGCTAACCAATGACAAGCGAGTAGCGAGACCTGTCGTTTCCATAACAACATGCAAGGAAGGTGATTGGTCGAGCAGGATCCTTCTCTAAAAAATAAAATATACATATTTTTATTTGAATTACAGTTTATTTTTCACCTTTAATAACTTTAGATTGCATTTCTAGCAAGAAATTAGTACTGTAATTTTAAAATATGTTTTTGGTTTTTGCAGACGGTCTCTGTTTATAACAGACAGTGTTTCCCATTCATTGACGAGACTATGGCGGCCCGCCATAGACTATTTTGTTCCGCCACAGTCTTAAAACGAGTCAAATTGTTTTTCTTGGAACAACATAACTATTTGTAACGTTGAATTCTGCACCGCTGTTTCGTTGTTGTGCCATTGTTCACGGGTAAAAATGTGTCCCCCTCTCTGTTGCTTCAGCACAACGTGCGCAGCACACACAGACACATACTGTACATACGAACGCACGCTCGCTCGCTACTGTTTCAGCTTTCGCGGTTGAAACGCAGACACGTGAACTGGCCAGGATTTAAGACGTCGCCAAGCCATATGGAATACAACATCGTTTGAGGGAAGTAAAATCTAATGTTTCAGTATTCACTGCAGTTATCCACAGTACAAACATGATTTTATCAGTGTACGACAGAGCAAACAGATAGCATTACCTCATGGCGTTAACATCATTATGTTCAGCTTCATCAGCTTCAGCGTCATATTATTTCTAGCTAAAATAGCAGTCTGCATATAGGGACATTTGACATACACCATTTCTGTCGTTTAAAATGAGCAGCGCGTCTACACAATGGAGCTGTATGCAGCACGCGCACCCATGACATTTATAATGATTATCTTTTGGCGCTATATCTCTAATAGCCGTCCTTATTTAGTGCCAAAAGCACTTCGTTTAACCTTTTCCAAATCGCCAAAATAGTTCCGTTTTGTTTTTAATGGCAAATTATTCATGTTTCGTTTCATTTCGATATTACACTGCGTTCCAAATTATTATGCAAATTGGATTTAAGTGTCGTAAACATTTAATTTTATATTGTTCAATTAAACTTATGGATGGTATTGTGTCTCAGTGCTCTTTGGATCACTGAAATCAATCTCAGACACCTGTGATAAGTAGTTTGCCAGGTGAGCCCAATTAAAGGAAAACTACTTAAGAAGGACGTTCCACATTATTAAGCAGGCCACAGGTTTCAAGCAATATGGGAAAGAAAAAGGATCTGTCTGCTGCCGAAAAGCGTCAAATAGTGCAATGTCTTGGACAAGGTATGAAAACATTAGATATTTCACGAAAACTTAAGCGAGATCATCGTACTGTGAAGAGATTTGTGGCTGATTCAGAGCACAGAAGGGTTCGTGCAGATAAAGGCAGAATGAGGAAGGTTTCTTCCAGACAAATTCATCGGATTAAGAGAGCAGCTGCAAAAATGCCATTGCAAAGCAGCAAACAGGTATTTGAAGCTGCTGGTGCCTCGGGAGTCCCGAAAACCTCAAGGTGTAGGATCCTCCAGATGCTTGCAGTTGTGCATAAACCTACTATTCGGCCACCCCTAACCAATGCTCACAAGCAGAAACGGTTGCAGTGGGCCCACACATACATGAAGACTAATTTTCAAACAGTCTTGTTTACTGATGAGTGCCGTGCAACCCTGGATGGTCCAGATGGATGGAGTAGTGGATGGTTGGTGGATGGCCACCATGTCCCAACAAGGCTGCGACGTCAGCAAGGAGGTGGCGGAGTCATGTTTTGGGCTGGAATCATGGGGAGACAGCTGGTGGGCCCCTTTAGGGTCCCTGAAGGTGTGAAAATGAACTCTGCAAGGTATGTAGAGTTTCTGACTGAGCACTTTCTTCCATGGTACAAAAAGAAGAACCATGCCTTCCGTAGCAAAATCATCTTCATGCATGACAATGCACCATCTCATGCTGCAAAGAATACCTCTGTGTCATTGGCTGCTATGGGCATAAAAGGAGAGAAACTCATGGTGTGGCCACCATCCTCCCCTGACCTCAACCCTATTGAGAACCTTTGGAGCATCCTCAAGCGAAAGATCTATGATGGTGGGAGGCAGTTAGCATCAAAACAGCAGCTCTGGGAGGCTATTCTGACATCCTGCAAAGAAATTCAATCAGAAACTATCCAAAAACTCACAAGTTCAATGGATGCAAGAATTGTGAAGGTGATATCAAAGAAGGGGTCCTATGTTAACATGTAACTTGCCCTGTTAGGATGTTTTTGATTGAAATAGCTTTTGATTTCAGTAAATATGACCTCCTAATGCTGCAAATTCAACAAATGACCATTTTCAGTTTTTTACAACCTATGAAATGTTTTCAAACTCTGTTGTGCATAATAATTTGGAACAGTGCATTTTGAGTTTTTCATTTTTTAAATAAATACTGTTGTCAGTGGGAGGTTTGTTCAATAAAATTCCAAATGTACCCTAACTGTTGATTACTTGAAAATTATACTGACTGTCATTTGCATCGACAAATTAGGAAAACCAGAGAAAGATATCATTTGCATAATAATTTGGAACGCAGTGTAAGTTAATTTAGAAAAATGTTTGGAGTATTTTTTTTGTTTGTGGCTCACGTGCAGAACGCATAGTTTGATAGCCAAATGTGCTGGAGCACGAATTTGAATGAATGATGTGAATGACACTGTTTAAACTGTTAAAATAGTTTAGAATAAATAAACAGTTAAAAAGTTATATTTCATTTCGTTTCTTTATTAGGTTAGAAAAATGTTGTGAGTATATTTGTTTGTTGCTCAGGCACAGAACGTAGTTTGATTGCCAACTGCCAATTTTAATGATTTGAATGCATGATGGGCATGAGTCCAAATTAAATTCCTCCTTTAGCTTCGGCTGTCGCCGTAAGAAAAATAAATTATACGGGGGCACATGATTACATGCTGCCCTGTGTGTCACCGTGTCCAAAACTTGTCAATATATTTGGTTTGTCGGACATCAAGCAGCGTCTGTTATTAATTGCTCTCGTGTTAGGTCTGCGCAACGCACGCATAAAGTTGAAAACATTATAAATCACAAACTTAACATTACTCTGTTGTGCTGAGAGAGTGTGTGCTTTTCTTACGGGTTAACTCTAAACAGTCGCCGCATCATAATAATGTATGAATGCTCTGCTCCGGATAGTAAAGTGATAGGCCTACTACCATGCGGGGGAGTGGGACAATGGCACTGTGAAAAAGGCCTGATGCCCAGCCTGCATTTTAATATATGGTAATATATAAATTAGTTCAACTGTTAAACACTTCTTTGCTTAATTTTTTGATGGCTCATGCTCTACATGTTTTTGACTTTTTTTGTTTGTGAACTCTCATTTTACCATGTGTTATCCCCATTTATATCTATGGTGCCAATGATTAAATTACTACTATAGCTATTGTATTCTTATAGATTGAGTCACTTAATTTTGCTCTTAAAATGCACCAGATTGCAGCATTTACCTGCTAGGACCCCCCTAGAGGAAAATATGTTTAGCCCATAGTCTCACAAAATTTTGTGGAAAACACTGATAGACTACGCGTCTAACACGTCTCTAACTAGCTTAGTCACTAACGTTAGCTGTCGGCACACCACATTAGATTACTGTAAATTACTTATCCTCGTAGTTGTGGATATAACTCGATATATAGAGCTTAAATCATTTGTCCCGCTTGCTTGTTGGAGCAGGAGAACAGGCATCAACGATGCGGTGTACATCGTTAATGCTTTTTTTTTGGCAGATATTGAAGACATCTTGTAAACACTGACATTTTGCGTGGTGCGAGAGCAAACCGGAAACTGACATCCCGACTTCTGGCGACAGCGGAAGTTCGTTGCTACGCTTGTGCACAGGGCACATTCAAATAGACTTCCATTACTCTGCCTATATGAATCCTGTGTGCTGAGCTGCCTTCATGCACAAACGCTGCCAGCATTTCTTTTTACTAAAAAAGCGCTCTTGTCAACTTTTTCTTGTCAAAAAAGACGTCAAGTGTGTTTATGGCCTTAGAAGTTCTGTAATGGTTTTTATTGTTTTCTTTCAGCAGGGTAACTATATCCATACTGTGCTGCATATTATTGACAATATGGAGCTGAAGCTTGACTTTAAGCTTGAAAATTAAATCGCAAATCAAATCACAATGTCTGTCAAAAAAAATAATAATAAATCGCAATTAGATATTTTCCCCAAATCGCACAGCCCTACTTTACATTACCCTAAAATTATACACATTACGCTAGATAAATGATTGTAGAAAGTTATACATATTTTACATTTGAATTTCCATTATCTCTATTTTACTGACTGTAATGGTGGAGTTTAAATAGGACAATCAATAGAAGTGATAAATAGGTTTTTTAAAGGGAAAAATGACATTTCATGCAGTGTGTAATGTTGCTGTGTTTGAAAGTAAGCAGTCTGCCAAGTTGTCCGAAGGTGAATGAATCCGAAGGTTAATGAATAAAGTTATTGTCTTGGAAAAAAGGGAGTCGACTCTGAATCACGCAAACGAGTCGTCCCTAGTCCGATTCGTGAACCGCCGCAGATTTGCATCACTACATATAGTCCCCGCCTACGTTTTGCTAGGACTGCCTGCGAAAACTTCACTCTTCTCCCCCAAACACTGTAGCTCGTGAGCCTCATTCGCGGTAGACCAATCACAGCAGACTAGACCATCTGACCAATCACATCAGACTAGGCTAATGGAAAGGATCATTTAAGAGTCAGTCAAGAAGTATGGTAAGAATAACTACCTATTATTAGGGCTGTGTATTGGCAAGTGCCTCCCGATATGATACATATCACAATAGATGGGTCACGATACAATATATTGCTATGTATTTCGATACGATACACATCTGCGATATATTGCAATACTTTAAATAGAAAATGTAAAAAGTAGAGCTAGAAATACAACATGCTGTGCACCACCGGGGGTTTTCTGTAAGGATAAGTGTAAAAACATCCCTTACCTCTGCAGAGTGGCCATGATGTGCTATGCATGGACCTTTAGATGAGAGGTTTGGGTTCTCAAACTGTGGATTGTGCCCCTCAAGTGGGTAGCACAGGGGAATAAGGTGGCTCACGCAAGTCACTTGGCTGTTGTGGTGCATTACAGTTAAAACACTGAACATGGGCAGTATTAAACCTCTGGTTCATCCGTGCTGTAAATGCGCTGGTGTCACATCCGTGAAAGCACAATAAATGTCATTGTTACTTTTCTTAATAAACGTTTTGTCTAATGCACTGGTGACTTGTGTCATGACTTGCGAAGCCTACAAACAGCATCATTTTATATAACTCATTACTCCATTACTTATTTTGAAAACCAAAGCACACCCACACATCAGCTCTGAGAGCTCCAATCGTTCTTATATTTTTCGCCATGCTCGCTTCCACTTACTTTTGGCCGTATGTATATGACATGATTTTTAAAAATATATATCGATACTAGAGGTATCACTATCGATACACTATCGAAAAAAAAAATATTGCGATAGTTACATGTATCGATACATTTGCACAGCCCTACCTATTATTACGAAATTATAGTGTTTTTATACCTTCTATGTACATAAACTTGTTGTTGGACACTCCATAAACCAAAGTAGGACCTTAAAAATCCCTAGTTATGTACTCTTCAATTATTACTATTACAAATGTTCTTCGAATCATAGTTGTTTGTGAATGTGAGTCTGTCAGCAAGGTGTTTAAATCCCTGATTTATCACTGGCTTAAACAAGTATCAACAGTAAGAGTACAATATAAGCTCATAATGATACAGGAGAAGGTTCTCATAGTCAACTGTCAATTAAGGTATTACACCGCTTTTACACAAACACACTCCGAATGAAAACTTCACGTTTACACCACACACGGTGCAGCTATTTAGTAATGGACGTTAAACAGTGAAAAGAAAAAACAGGAGAATCTACACCAAAATATTGCCAACGGTTTTAAGTTGAGCGCACCAATATTGCTTGCATCCAGGTGATATTTAGGGATGTAACAATACATCGATATTGATCGATGCATCGATTACATTTCAAATAATACGATGCATCAATGCCACATGTAAAATGATATGAGGTACCTTTATTTTGACACTGTCCACGTCCTTATTCCTCACGTAACGTTCGGTTCGTCTACACATTTCTACCAAAACGCGCATTTTTGTTGACTTTTGTCTGCTTGTGTGTCAGAAATAATGTGAATGCAATGCAGCAACAAAACAGTTGTAGCAGCGAAAATGCAAAAAATGTTGTGACTGCTGTCGGACACAAATCCTTGGTTTCGAAATATCTTGATTTTGTGAAAACAGATTTGGCAGAAAACACTGGAAGACTTTGACTGCTGCCATCATAAGCTTAATTGATTTCATGTAACTTTTTCCCCCCATTATTTATTTTTCTTTATTTAAAATAAGTTTTTTTGTTAGTTTGTTGTTGTAAATGTCCCAGTTGGGACAGAGAGTGTGCAAGGTTTAATTAAACGCTCATTTTATATATTTTGGTTGCATTTGTGAGTTATTAAAAATGTAACTGCTTGTGTAAACTAGGCACGTAATATCAAAATATCGCTAAATTAATAAAATCGAAACTAAACTTAATCGTGTCGCAGAAATGCATGAGGTATCGGCAAATATCGTATCTCTGGCAGGGAAAATCGATATTGTATCGTGATGAACTGTCCGATTTACACCCCTATTGATATTGTCATAAACTTTTTCACTTGTTGTACGTTAACACATACAACACAAAGAAATAAAGGAAACAATTTTACCTCAGCATATCATAACTGTTTGACAAGCAAAATTTCTGAGAAACCAGAGTTCATTAAGATGTGTATTTGTTACAGGCAGACATACACGTGATACAGGTATGAAAGTTTTTAGAGCACATAATAGACATTTTTAATCTGTGAAGAGCAGGCAGCTGTACGTCTGATAAGTGCAACGGCACAGCACCCACCCACATTCATTCAGTACACAAGACTAAACAGATGCTACTGAGCCACTTATCATCAACTTATCCATGAACACTCAGGGCTGTTGGCTCACTGGTTTTGCACAAAGCCTTGGAGCTACAGAGGGTGTTTTTTAGCACAGGCCACAAAACTGTAACACTTGAATTAAATGGCTGTTGCAATCTCTGAAAACAACATCAGTGCCCTTTAAATAGACATGTGACTGGCAAAAGACGTGGTGCATCATTTTTTTGTGTCGTAACGTGTAGCTTGCAATAATGTTTGGTACAGCGTTTCCAAATCCTGACCATTTCATGTTTTAGATGCTCAGTCAAGATTCAAAGTGTTTATTGTAATATGTACAGTAGAGCTGGGCGATGTGTTTAAATTGTTTTTATCGATAATCGACTTTAAAATCATTGCGATATCCGATAATATCAGGTGTGTTTGACTTCATGCAACGTTGCGCAGACAATCAATCTGCGGATACGGACCGGGAGGGAATTCGTTCTGGACCTGCCAAGTGCCAAACAAACACGCATGCAGGCGCGCCACGCGCACAAACCAGTGTTGTAGTGACTTCTTTCATCAGGTAAAGCGCGTAGATAAACCATAAAGCTTTTATGCAGTAGAAAAATGTTGCAGGTGTCCTGAAATTTCATCCTACCCATCAGATTATCCTACCAGGCATGCGCACATCGATTTTTTGAGCTATAAAATCATTCTACCTGTTTATTTTATACTGCTACGGGAATATGATACTGTATTTTCATTGTTAAATCATTCTACATATTTTTTAATACTTATAATACAATTTGATTGGGTGTTGCACTGTAAATTAATCCTACATGTTTCTTTTATGCTGGTAGGATAATCTGACAGGGTATTTTTGCATTGTGAAATCATCCTACCTCTTTATTTTGTCGATGTGGTTTAGAGTATATTAAATTTTGCCCTGCGGTAGGAATATCTGACAGGGTAGGACAATTCGAACACCAGTACAGCCCCGCGAGTGTGAGGTTTTGCTTTGCCGACGCAGCTGGTCTTTCTCTTGGTCTATCTGTGCAGCGACCGGCAGAAAACAGCAGCACTTTCAACTGACCGAACAAAACAGCGTTTCCAAAATTCTGTCACTGTTACTGACTGCCTGTGCATATGAACATGAATGTTGACGCTAAATCCTACATCGCATGATAATGTTATAACGCATATTCCATTATTATCAATTATCGTCTGGTATCTGTCTGTTGTAATCGACATCGGGATATTTGCGAGATATCGCCGATATACGATAACATCGTCACATCGCCCAGCCCTAATGTACAGTGAAGAAAACAAGTTTCCCTGTACAAAGAAATTCTTACTTTGCAGTCCACAGTGAATGCCAGAACAAGTGCAAGACACACAAACATAATTAATAAATAAACTACATAAAACTAGATTAACTAAATAAAACTGAGACTATGCTGCAGGAGTGAATAAAACTATGCTGCAGGGGTTGGAACATAAACTACGAAATGTACACTATGGAATATAAAATATACACTATGTACATCTATGGTAATGGTAACAACAGCAGCAGTAGCACTGAAAGATAATGCAGTGATGATAAAAACAGTTTTAAACATTAAAAAGTATGCGATGATAGTGGTATTGGTGCAGTATAGCAGTAGCAGCAGTTACAGTATCTCACAGAAGTGAGTACACCCCTCACATTTTTGTAAATATTTGATAATATCTTTTCATGTGACAACACTGAAGAAATGACACTTTGCTACAATGTAAAGTAGTGAGTGTACAGCTTGTATAACAGTGTAAATTTGCTGTCCCCTCAGCGCACACACACGCGCACACACACACACACACACACACACACACTGTTTGTCGCTGTCTTGCGGTTGTCAGAGCAGAAAGGAAAACAGGTGGATTTTTCTGTAATTTATTCTGCAGCGTCTTCTGTGTTTACACATGTCCAGAGTTTTGCGGGCTGTGCGTCAGAAATCATGGTCTGTGGGAAAATGCGGTGCTCTATGTGTATTGTGGTTAAGTGGATTAAACGAAGCTTCGAGGCAAAATAAATTGTCTCAATGATTTTTTGTAATCGACTTACTCGAGGAATCGTTCCAGCCCTAGACGCCACTGATCTATATAAATAACTAGATTGCGCCTAGAACGCTAAGCCAATGGAAGGAGGTGAAGCCACCGGAAGCAACGCCCCACCATCTTGGTTTGTCCAACTGACAGAGAGCGCCACTGACTTACAGTCAAAATGACAATCTAAAATAACCCGTTTTTCAGCTTATTAGGCACTCGATCAGTTTTTACGTCACATGTGTGTTTAAATTAATTGTTACTTCTGATGTTTTTTTCCAATGTTTATTTTTGGCAAAATAGCGACATATAGAAATCAATGTATAGAAGGTGAGTGTGTATTGCACACTGTTGTAACAGTACATGTGTAAATGTTTAGAAATAAAGCTTCATGACTTAAAGAACATATAAAGCCTGTATTTATCTGTATTTAGATTTCAAAATAAGCACATTTGTTATATGTTGAGGTGTCTCGTTAGTCTGCTTGTCTGATAAGTACGCTACTTTAATGGAAATGAATGTAACTCACTCTATATCTAATAAGACGGGAAAATTCCTGACTTTAAATAATTAATCATTTACATGCTTAAGACATTTGCATTGTAAGAATGTACTGTGACACTTTAGATGTAAAAAGGGGTCGTTTCAGCCCTGCCTAGTAAAGAGAACGCTGTACATTTTCAAAGAAACAGCTCTTTATTTACCCTTCCATCTCATACAAGAAGAATTCACGATTACGGCAGAGAGACGCTCTAAATGTGTGTGGAACTTCGTTCACAAAAGAGACTGGGTGGATTATTGATGTTTGACTGACAGCTTGAGGATCCAATGAAATTTCAAGGTTTAGTCACAAGCTCTTTTAAACACTTTTCATTGGTTAATCATTCACAAAACCCACAGACAGATGTAAAGTCTGAATAATAAAAAAACATTAAATTATAAGCAATATTCCAAATATCTTTCTCTGTGTTCATCAGAAGAAAGACATTTTTACACATTTGGAACAACTCAAAGGTGAGTCGATGATGACAGAATTTTCATAGTATCCCTTTAAGAAGATGAGAGAAAGTCGGTTGAGATAATTACTTCATGATCGCTACCTCATAACACCTGTCACATTTATAATCTAATCTCTAGAGATCCATTTGTCAGATGTTTACACTGATTGCACGTTCATATAAAATGTATTTGTTATAAATATTGTCATTTTTAATGCATGCATTGCATTAGGGCTGCAACAACTAATCGATAAAATTGATAATAATCGATAATGAAATTCGTTGTCAACGAATTTCATTATCGATTAGTTGGTCTGTGACGTCACTTGCGAGCTGTGTAGTTATACATCAAGCGCGTCTTCTTCCCTTTTAAAATGATCGTTTTAGATGCATCTCTCCGTGCAGCATGAGCTGCTCAGTTTTAAATGCAGACGTGGTTCTCCGTGGATGTGTCTCTTCGTGCAGCGCGAGATGCGCAGTTTGAAAGTCACACGTGTCTCTCTGTGCAGCGCGAGTTACGCAGTTTTAAAGTCAGACGTGTCTCTCCGTGCGGCACATGTTGCGCAGTTTTAAAGTCACACGTGTCTCTCGGTGCGTGCGTCTCTCCGTGCAGCGCGAGGTGCGCAGTTTTAAAGTCAGACGTGTTCTGCATGCATCTCTTCAAGCTGTGCCGTTAAAGTTTAAAGGGGAGAGGTGTTTTAAATGACAAAATTAAAGATTATATTAGCAAATCCCAATTTGTGGCGTTTGCACTTTGCAAAGTACATATTAGGCTAAATACCCTGATTTTGTGGTTTATTTAGTTCAGATGTGGGTAACGAAGCACATTTACTTGAGTACTGTACTTAAGTACACTTTTTGAGTATTTGTACTTAAGTATTATTTTTTCTGTTTACTTTTTACTGTACTTCACTACATTTGAATGACAAATATCTCACATTTCATGGCACAAAAAAAAAGATTTCCTTGGCCGACCCTCCCCTTGCTCCCACGTTTGGGAGAGACTATTGTCAGTTGCTTCTATATGACACACATGAATCAACTCCACAGGTGTGTTAATTATGGAGATATTCACAACATTTTGGGAGAAGGCTAATGAGTTCAGTTGTGTATACTTTTCCCATATCTGATTTACTTATTATAAGCAAAAGATGTAATTACATTTTATCCGATTAATCGAAAAAAATATCGTCAAACTAATCGATTATCAAAATGATCGTTAGTTGCAGCCCTACATTGCATACTGTATAACATAGTCTAGAAGATACATAATCACGTTAAATAATCTGTTAATATCTTCATGGTACTTTATACAATTCTTTAACCCCTTATAGAAGCGCCCCTAATTTTTGAGCATTTTATTGATTGCAAAAACAAGTTATTACAGTTATTATTATAATTATAAAACTATGATGAGAATTTACATTAGATGATCCGAAAAATGACCCAAAATCCGTAAAATGTGATCCATTGCACCACTAACGTTAGTTACTGCACGGTTCAACATTGATGAGAATCAACAGTGCGAGTCTTGAACATCAGTAACGTTAACTTCGACATTTTACTTTCAGTTAGTCTGAACGGATGTAAAACATCTCAATATCTTCGTATATACTATCATTAATTCTATAACATGATCACGTTATACTTTAAATAGTACATTTTGTGTTAAAGAAAGTGTCTACCTGCTGAAGCTCTTCAGTAAAATACGTGTGATAGATGAAGCTCTTCTTCAGTTCATAATAACTCCTGCCATGAGGACGGTGAAGGTGACACAGACACACGTCACAGCAAAACATTTCAAAATAAAAGCGTTTCAAAATAAAAGTTACTTCTCCTTTCGTCTGCCAAAGCAATTCGATCGCCCTCTGGCGACTTAAATTGCATTATACTATGTCATGTGTATATGTTGCATATCAATAGGGAAGTTTTTGCTTTTTAATTTGCAGTGCCCAGTGCCTTTTGTGGAGAGAAATCAATAATTCACAGTACATTAAATACAATAAAAAGAACACATATTTTCCTCATCTCTGGTCCTGGACCACTATTCTGTTTAGATGTAGGACCACACGGTGGCGAGATTGAGTGGCCCTCGGTCTGCGCAGCACTGCATGAAGTCGAGCAAGCTCCGCCTCTTGCATTATTGACGCACTGAAAATGAGGAAATGCGTTTCTATTACTCAAATAAAACATCTGCAGTGAATCTCACGCACCTCATCACTCGTCGTAGGTCATATATGTGCGTTCGTGTACTGTGAGCGCCTGTGTGAAGTCGGTGCCGTGTATGTGACTTAACTTACACTATAGGAAGCGCCGAGGTGAACGACACAAGGGGTATGAGCTTTACTCGAACTGTCATCGGTTCACTTAATATTATCTCTATATATAACCGTAAACTTTTCAGAGGTACAAGCATGTGCGCAGTGTTTGTAAATGTGTATGTTTTATGTGTTTTTCCCAGATTTTATTTTTTACACAAGGATCGTACTGTAACAGCTGAAAGGATCTATTTTGTGTAAAGCTGTGTTTAATACTGAACAGCAAAAGTCAGGGTAAAGTAAATTTTATCATTCAAAATGTGTTGTTTGTTTGTACTGCGTGTGCATGTATAGGCTAAACATAATAACACACAGTTTACCATGACATGTTGATAAACGTTTCTTTAAAGGGATACTTCACCCAAAAAAGAAAATGTTGTCATCGTTTACTCACCCTTAGATTGTTCCAAACCTGTTTACATTTCTTTGTTTTGCTGAACAAACAGGAAGAAATTTGGAAGACTGTCAGATCTCACCCACCATTTCCTGCCATATGTTGGGAAAATAAATACTATGGGAGTCAATGGGGGATGAGATTTGACAATCTACCAGATATCTTCCTGTGTGTTCAGCAGAACAACGAAATGTATACAGGTTTGGAACAATCTAAGGCTGAGTAAATGATGACAAAATGTTCATTTTGGGGTGAAGCATCCCTTTAAGTAAATAACTCTGATGTTGCTATGCTAAGTTTTATTTTGTTCATGAGGACAACAGCAGATGTTGTGGTCATATACATTTGCATGTCTATTTGCATGCGTTTGCAGCATCCGCCGCAGAATCTGCGAGTATAACAACATGCATGTGTAGACTGAAAAAAGCTCAGTGTCTGTATGTTTGCTCTGCATGAGCCGTGTTTACAATGTTATAACATATCAGGTGTCTGGATAGGATTTTTACCACCTTAACAAACACCCAAGAGCATTTGTGATATGATGGTATCGGATGATGATATGATCCCTCTGAATTCATCTGTTTCCTTTAACATAGCAGGGTTTTTTTTCCAGTTAACAAGCTATTTTTGGATGCTAATATTTTTACAGCATGACCTGATTTGAACAAGACCTCGTGTTGGTTTAGTTTGAGCTAAGTTCACTCAAACTCGTGTCTTTTTATGTGTATGATGGACAGGCCTCGGTTATGGCAGAGTTACTGCGGCTGCTCCTGGATGTGTCTGAGAAGGCGGCTAACGTGGCCCGAGTCTGTCGACAAGAGGCGGCGCTCTTTGAACTCTTGGTACAGGAAAAGAAGGGAGCTGACAAAAACAAGAAATTCCTCAAGGACTTCAAGACGCTCGCTGATGTGATAATACAGGAGATGATTCGGCATGATGTTTGTGCCCAGGTTCCTGTGAAAATACATATTTTCTTTTTTATCAAATCTATTTTTTGTCCTTCTATTGATTAGTCCATTAGTCATGTTGATGGTTGACATTCATGTCTTATAGTTTCCAGAGTTAAATGGATTCATTCATGGAGAGGAATCGAACACATTTGAGAATGGACTTGGTAGGTTACCCAGAGGAGTCATTATTAAAGGGATAGTTCACTCAAAAAGGTTGTCGTTATTTACTCATGTCGTGTGTCATTCACACAAAGAAATCCAGAAATGGTTTAAATGACACAAGGGTGAGGAAATACTGATTATGCCTTTAAACCTGTAAACTGCTTGCATTTCCACCGAATATAAAAGAAGGAAGGTGATTGCAGACAGTGAACCAAACGAAGACAACGCGTTTCCTTGCCATGCTGTGACTTAATCATGGGGAGTTATTTTCCAGGATTTCTTTTGGGATTTGGGGTTATGCAAACTTTTAAAATCAGATGTGATGTAGTCAGTGGTCAGGATGAGGTTACAACAGGCAGGCGGCTGAATGATGAACAATAAAAGGTTGTGGTCGCTCAGGGTTGAGAATGACTTCATCTAGGGATGATGGAGATGTACGTGCAGTAGTGTTGTGTTGTTTTTTTATCTACAGCACACAAACAAATATCACCTTTTGTTTTGGAGTAGGTTTCTGCATTGTATTGGAAGCCTTCAGCATGGATGCATGTACTGTTGTGACCCTAACAGATTCCCGGACAACATCCATTGCTTATGGTCAATGTGTGATTGTGTTTGGTTCAGGGGAGAGTGTTACCGTGACAGTATGTGCTAAGGAGGAGGAGACGGCGGCTTTGTTGGCTAAAGTTCTGGACGGTGATCAAACTGCTGCATCTCTCCTGACCAAAGCCATCCACCAGAAGCTTCAGTTCAGAGACGAGAAAGCTGAATCTCTGCAGCTGTCACTTAGCCCTGATGATGTGGCCATCTGGATTGATCCCATTGGTAATATTCCTGCCTTTTCAAACTGCACTTCTGTTCAGTATGTACACCTGTGCACAACATTTCGGAAGAACAGGAACATTTCTTGTGTATGGCAATAACCAGTTTTGCAACTTCCAAACAATTAAAAAGACACAGCGCCCTGTGTTGATCTCTGGCTTTCTGTGGAAATAAGAGTAGATGTTGATAAATTACCATTCCACGTTCATGTCAGTTGCTTAAAAGAATGTTACAAATTTGTAACATTATTTTTAAGTTAAATGTTTTGCGTAATATTATATTGATTTTAGCTGCTAATAGAGAACTCAGCTGTGTTTAACACATTTACATGTTGAAATCCACTTTGCATAAATATACCACAGTCCTGCACACATAATGCTGAGCACACTGTGACCTAATTGAAAGGAATGAATCAGATGTTAAACACAGGGCACACCCAGGTTTTTAATTATTTGGAAGTTCCAAAACGTCCTGTTCTTTCTAAATGTTGTGCACAGGTGTACATGCTGAATGAGAACAGAAGTACAGTTTGGGTTATGAGCCCTGTTCAAATGTCTCGGCTAATTTTCTCTGGGCAGACGGTACGAGTCAATACATTGAAGGGAAGGAGGAAGAGGAGCCGGATGAAGGCTTTTGTCCATCTGGACTCCCGTGTGCACTGGTTCTGATTGGGGTTTACCTACGAGCCACTGGCCAACCAGTCATGGGTGTCATAAACCAGCCATTCAAATGTAAAGACTTCATGGGTCAAGGGTAAGATCAAATTGTTGGCATGGCATGATCTAACTGAAACTGATTAACAAATATATTTTATTTGTCATTTTTTAATGTATTCAAGAGAAACCTGGGAAATTGCATACTGAGTGAGCCGCGCACACACACAGGTGTTGAGAGGAATGCATGTAAATGCTGATGGAATATACAGTAGGAGCCAAAGTCATTTACTGTTGTTTTTTTACATAAAATCATATTTTATGATGTAAGAGTATATTGCTGTCAGCTGTGTTTAACACATTTACATGCTGAAATCCACTTTGCGTGAATATACCACAGAAGCTAAACACAGTCAGCAGCATGCAGGTATTTCAACTGACATTTCGCTGATATACCACTTTCTTCTTAAAAAAATGCATAAAACCAAAAACCTCCTTTTTACATACTATGTTATATGACTGGAAGTTATATAACCCTGTCTGCACCGGCGCCTCAAAAGTTGATTAAAGCCATCTGGCCCATTTGTCACATACACAGTTAAATTAAGATAAAAATGAAGAAAAGGATAAGAATGAAATTGGAGACTAACAATTTGGAATTACGAATCAAATTACGAAAAATAGATTTAAATGATGAGATCAGTGAATGAAGCAGGAAGAGGCTTATCCGCCCTGGCTCAGCATCACCAGATGTAAATATCATGCAGAGAGAGGAGAGCAGGCTGGACTTATTACTCATAAAATACTGTTTAAATTACAAACAGTTGTTACAGTGTAATATAAATGTGCTCTTGCAAAAAGCTTCTAAATAAACAGGAGTCTGCACTTCCAGCGTTATGGATATGACATTTTCATTCAAAACTTGAAAATATAAACTCTCAGCGAATGTATTTATTACCAATATGTGTGATAATAGAGTCCAGACACCAGAGAAACATTATTCAATACAATTTTACTTTTTTAAAAGAGGGGAAAATGTATGCCTATTACATATTGTTGTTTTAGAGAGACAACATACTTTTCTGTGACTTGAAATGTGCAGGCCAGAATCAATAATGTCCAATCAATGGTGAAGGGATGCCTCTTCACTGAACATTTATGAGGTATATGGACTGTTACGGGTGTGACAGTTCACTTACCTGACTATGCAAAACTGTACTTTAAAAAACAAAAAACTGCCTTTAAAAACCTTAATAGAGACTTCACATGGGTATTTTAACCATCAAAGATTGACATTTGACCTCTCAGTATGGTGAAAACCTTTGGTCATTCCTAATTCCAGAAAGCAAACCCATTTCATAAGAACAACTAATAAATCATAATACAATTGGGCTTCGTGTCGTGGCCAACAACGCCACTTAGCTGTTTTTGTAAATTCACTCTAAACCAAGGCTTTATGGGGCTTATTGCTTTTATTAAAATGGTTATTCCATATATGTAGCAAGGTTTCATAAAATAAAACGCAGCAAAGAAAATAGATTGATATTAATAATGAAAAACAATATTGCTACACAGACATAACAACAGTAGTGCGGGGATACAGTATGTAATGCGGTCAGCTGTATGTTTTAGCAAAATGTACAACTGCTTAGAACACGGCATAACCAATCCGAATCAAGGCCCAGAATATCTGTTTTATAAATATGATTGTATAACTGCACCAAATTACCCAACCTGTACCCCTGCGAACTGGGTTACAAAAAAACTACCCAACGCTGAGAAAAATGACCCAATCAGCTCAACCCAGAGGTTGGGTAGAAAAAATAACTGCGTACCGGCCCACTTCAAGCACTGCTGTTACTACTAAGTAAAACTGCTTCACAGATTTTACCTTTGCGCACCGAGAATAAAGTTTGCACTTCTGTAAAAAATGAGGGGGAACATTGTTCCACATGGCACCTTGAAGCACGCTTGCGGCACATCTACAATTAAAATAACGAATCTCAAGATTTTTGCACGTACAGTCCGAAATTTTCGTATGCATTTTTTCGAATTTGCCACTTGTTTGTACGGTGTCTCTGAATTGTCAAAACACCTTTCCTTGCTACGGATGTGAAAAATGCAGAAAATCAAACCCAGTCCGAATTTTTTTTATGACGGACGAAAATATCGGAAGCAGTATGTAAATGTGGTTGACACAACGTGAGGTCGTATTTATTTTTTAACGTGCAAAAATTTCAGATTCTATGTGCAATGGGCTATAGTGTAAAAAGACGCAAAATGTGAACAGGCCCAAATGAGGTATTATTATTTGGTGATATTTTTTGTGTGTGCTCCTGCTCCGTATGCCTGACAAAGATGGGATAACCAAAACATTGTTTAAAGAAATTCTGCTTTTATTTAAAAATATGACTTTCTTATTTCAAAGTTTGAAATGAATATTGGCTATAAGCTTAACCTAATAAACTTGAAACTCCGTTTTGAACTTATTTTGACAGACAGTCAAAAATATATAAACTGCTAAATCAGTTTAAATGCATCTTCGACTCAATAGGCATCATTGCAAATGAGCTACTGTAACAATGTAGTGTACGAGTTGGTGATTTAAGGAGTCTTTATTTTGTGCTGATTCTAGATGGAGAGGACAGCACTTCTGGGGTGTTTCCTACGGCGATGTGAATGTTTGCTCATTCACACAGCGCAGGCCGTTGTGTCTGCAGAAAAGAGATCATCTGTCCGTGCTGTTGAGCTCCAGTGAAAAGCCAGTGGTAAAGGATGTGCTCACAACGCTCTCCAACGTCAAACTGATGTATGCGTCTGGTGCAGGCTATAAGATCCTGTGTGTCATCCAGGGTTTAGTAGATGTGTACTTGCTGTCAGAGGGCAGCACTTTCAAGTGGGACTCTTGTGCGCCTCATGCATTGCTACGAGCTCTGGGCGGGGGGATATCAGACCTGAACGAGTGCCTTCACTCTTACGTGAATGGAAGCGATGGGCCTCGACCTGAACTGACCTATCACGAGCCCAACAACAGAAGTCAGGGTGTGGATAGGTGGGCAAATCGAGGAGGAATAATCGCATATCTGGACTCGAGCATGTGCGATAAAACCGTAGCAGCACTGGCTGGAAAAATCTGATGAAATATTGCGAGGCAAGCACTTTTTTTATGGTTAATTGTGTGTCCTTTATAAAGTAGATGGATTTATTTCATTTTTAAGATAACTTAAGAATTTGTTTTATTTAAAGCTGTACAATTTAGGCAAATATAAATACAGCAAAAAAGATTTTTAGCAGGCAAACTGCTAAAAAGAAAGAAAGCTAGAACCTGACAGGTTATCATGTGGTCGCTTTTATAGTCGCTGAACGCCATTAAACAGGAAACTGACGTTCATGACATTTTATGGTGCTGGTTTACTTTGTTTCCTTTTCATGTTACCATAGCCTTCTGCTGACAATGATCGTGGTATGGGAGTTTATTAACATTTGAGTGTTTTAGACTTATTCTTCAGTATGTTGTATTTACAGACATAAAACTATACTTTGTTGTGGAGTTCTATTTAAAGGTGATGTAAGTTCACAATATGGAATTGAAAAAAATACATTTTTAAACGTGTGTAGTAATAACAGAGCTTACCTGTTGAAAAGAAACTCGGCATCACTACCGAATCACAGTTGTTAAATATCATCCACCTAATACTGTCAAAGGAGGTAAACCTGTAATTGTTGCTGAACAATAAAATGGGAAACAAGGTGTTGACAGTTGAGTCACCTTTAGTTTGCCGAGCAATTCTGAGATGCTGTGAAGAAAGGAAAGTTTTGATGCACCATGTCATGTGTTTGAGATACATATGCTTAAAATGTATTATGTTATTTTGGAAACTTCTGGTAGAAATAAGGTCACCTGGTTTAAAGGGATAGTTCGCCCCAAAATGAAAGTTCCGTCATCATTTACTCACCCTCTTGACATTTCAAACCTGTATGACTTTCTTTCTTCTGCCGAACACAAAGGAAGATATTTTGAAGAACGTTGGTAACCCAAAACCTTTGGTCCCCATTGACTTGCATTGATTTTGTGTCCATATAATAAAGTCAATGGTGACCAATGGTTTTTGGTTACCAACATTTTTCAAAACATCTTTTGTTTTGCAGAAGAAAGAAACTTGTACAGATTTAAAATGAAGAAATAATGATAGAATTTCCATTTTAGGGCGAACTATCCCTTTAACTTATAAACCTCACTAAAGTAAATAAAAAAAAGTATGATAGTTGAAATATTAAGCATTTAAATTAGATATATTATTAATAATAATGAGGAGTTCAAGTTACACGTTCCCCCACCCCCAAGTTAAACCCCACTACCTAACCCTACCATTTGAGCTACAGGAATATTACAATGTTCAGAGCAATAAGAGTTGCCATTTGGTCACTAAACAGAAATCAATGAATGAATGACGTCAAACTGAAGGACTGGACAAAACAAAAGATTAATAAATCATTTCAATTTGTTTTCATTTAAAGTTTACCGCTCACATGTGTAACATGGCGGATAACCTTTTTTTAAAGCACAACCTTCGCTCACACTTGTAGATGCTCAAGAGATTTAAACGATGGCACAATGTTTGGGGACATCAATTTTAATATATGAAGGTAATGGTGAGAGGTACTAATAGACCAATTGTTGACAAGTGTCCTGCAAACATTATAATGATTGTCTAATTCTAGAGTGATCTTCAGCAGTTTCTTACATAAACATTTTGATCACTCTGCAGAAACTTAAGACTGTCGAATCACTGTCAGATTCATGGACAATATTGAATGCACTCAAAAATCCCCTTCTTTAAACAGCCAATGGAATTAAAACCATATACAGTAAATTTCAACCGAAACACAAATAACAAAGTCAATTTATGGTGATATGTTGTTTTGTTTAACATTAATGTTTTGTTTAACAGAAATACCAACATAAACTAAAGGTAATGACTCAAGTTTTATTTATGCACTTCTGTGATCAGTTTTGAATAGAAATGAAGCTATATTTTGGTAACCAAACTGAAGATAAAACTTAAAATTTCACCCTAAAAATTCTGTTACAAATAACAGAAGCAGTCATATGACATATGAATTTTGTGTGGGTCAATCCTTAATTGAGAGGTTCATTTTATTATGTGGAATTTTACCTGCTGAAATCCAGTAACCACATTATACGGCATTTTGACTCCGTGTTTTCCTCACGAGCTGAAGCTCAAGACACTAAACACATATGAAGCAATATCAGTATAGCATTTGAGACAGGACTGCCTTCTCTTTCTAAAGACGAAGTTGAAAGCATATGCCAAATGCATAAATGTAAATATGCTTTCAACTTCGTCTTTAGAAAAAGAAGGCAGTCCTGTCTTAAATGCTATACTGCGTCTAAATCAAAATAATCCAATTCAACTGAGCATCAAAAATGGAGCATGAGTTATTAGGTTTGGATGGTTCCTGAGTGTTACAAAGTGGACTTGCTGTTAAAGGGATACAGTTTGGGGTTTTCAGAGGTGATTAATGAAAATGTATGCAACCAGACATTTATGTGTTCACTTCATTATACGTGATGTTATTAATCAGCTAGTTGTGCTTTAACTTGAATGTCAAACATTTTACTTTCCTTTTATAAACTCTTATAATCAACAAAAACAAATTGAACATTCAGACAAAATTATTCTTTCAGGGAATTCACGAATACCATCATTCCAAGTCATGTAAATCTTGTAATCCTTATGTATTATTTGCACACCCAACATCCTGTTAAAAGAAAATAAGTACATCCACTTCAATAAACCAAAACATAGGCTTTAACGTGAATCTGATAATTATGGAGGCTTCAAAAACAGGATAATGATTCCTCGGATGTCATGAGCAATGTAAAATCCCAGAAAGAACGGGAAATCTGGGTCTTTGTCCTGCTCTCTGATTTATGCAGATGCAATCCCTGAGGTCTGCGTGCGATTTCAACTATATCCTAAAACCGTGGTTCCCAATCCTGGTCCTGGAGTACCATTTTCTATACCTGGCTGTTTTACACAAAATGTTCTAACTTCTCAGCTCATTATTAAAGACTCCAAGACCTCGGAAGAGTGTGTCAGACTAGCGTGAGGTCAAAAATGACCAGGATTGGGAAACGCTGTCCTATAGTTATAGCATCACCAAACATACTGCCACACTCCTGAATATTACTCAATGGATTCACTTTTTCAATCTCAACGAAATCAAATAACATTCTGTTTAGGAAAGACAGAATGTGATTTTAATCTCTGTACAATTGTCCACATAAAAAAAGAAAAAAAAGTGACTTCAATCAGCAAGATCTTTTTCTTGCACCTCTGCCGAAAATCAACGTGGCCATTTCAGTCTGTATCAGATGCTTCACAAAGCACTGAACCGCTTTTCTGAGATCAAAAGATTTGTTCTTTTTTTGCATTAGGTAAAAACCTGTCCACAGGCAGCGCTCGCTGTCAAACACTGCCCCGTTCAGTGCTGGAATGGCTTGCGGACTTTCTTACGTCGACGCGGCGGCTTTCCTCCCTCAGTCCAGTGTTCGTTGGGTTCGCTCCGTTGGGTCGTTGAGCTAAAGAACCCTGTTTGTGGAGGAGATCCTGAAAACATTCCTGCAGTCTCAGCGGCAGCTCTGAAACCCTGATTAGACGGTGTTCCTTCAGAGAAGAAGCCTCCATTAGCTGATACATTATTAGGAACTCCGCCCTGGAAGAAGCTGTTAAAGAAGTCTTGCAGGTCTGCGGGTGCACCACCGCCTGGATGATCTGGAGGGGATCTACAGGATACATTACAATTACAATGCAGACTATCACCACAGTAACACACAGTCGAATCTTACTAAGCTGGGGACACATTTCACACTAGGGCTGAACGATTAATTGCATTTGCGATTAAAATGCGATGTGATAAAACGCAATTTTCTAACCGCAAAGACTGCGATTAATTATGGGGATGAACAGTTTGATGCGGAGCTGACCAGTACCATCTCAAACGCATTAAAAAATGCATGGAAAATGTGCTGCACGCACCTTTCTCCCTTTCCCCAAAGTGCTCGGGACGGGAGCTTGCTCTCTTGTGGTGACTGCGAGTGAAGAGAGCGCGTTGCACGTCGAAGACTGCGTCGCTCTCGATTTGCGCGTGCTTGCCGCGCGTCTGTGTTTGAACCATGAGCCGTGGCTGACGAGCGCGTTGCACCACATGCGCGCCGCGACTGCGTCTGCATTTAAAATAATTAATATGGTCGGAGCCGATAGCCTAGTGGGCAGTGCTCAGACATGTGGTGCGGTTGCGCATCGGGCGACCCGGGTTCGATTCCCATCTCGTGGTCCTTTCCCGAACCCACCCCCTTCTCTCTCCCACTTTGCTTTCTGTCCTCTCTAAAAAAAATAGCTGTACAATTAAAGGCAAAAACACCAAAAACAAATCTTTAAAAAAAATAATAATAATGAATTTGTACATTGACCTGTTGTACAACGGCCTAGGGCTCGACAGAACGTAGCACTGTAGAAACTTTAGTGTAAAAGAGGAACAGTACATCAGTTGTATGGGACTATTCTTAGGGATGCACCGAATGATTGGCAACCGAAAATATTTGTCTGAAAATAGCAACAAAAAGTGTGATATGATAAAGCAGCAACCAGTGCAGAGTGAGAGAGAGAGTGAGCGACGCGCGCTTTATTAAATGCAGCAAACATGTCGGCAGTGTGTGGAGCATTTTAAAGTGTCAGAGAAAGACACGCAGCGTAAATTTCTGTTTGAAAATTTTTGTAAATTTCTGAATGAAAGCATCTTTACCGGTCGGTAACTTGTGTACTTCAGACTGCAGCGGGCACTCTGACAGTGGCCCCGCTGCTCGCGGCATCATACAGTGGTCGCGTGCACACAGTTACTAAACAACTTGTCAAAGTATGTTCTGTGCATCCCGGCCACGAGTGCACCTTCTGACAGAACGGTCAACTTTTGTGGGCGGAGTTTGGAGGAGAGACATGAACTGAAAGGGTTGTCAGTCAGAATTGCTTGCATGGATAATTTTTTTTCTTTAAGTCATTTTGCCATGTAGCCTATAATAATACAACAGTTTTCGTTTATTCATATGTTTAGCTTATAATGTTGAATAACACTTTTTAATGAAGTGTTTTGTTGTAGGGGTACAGAGTACAGTACATTCTTTCAGCAGTCAGTTATAGGCCTAAAATATTCTATTCAAGAAGGGAGAGGGCTCAATTTTTTGTTTTAATTTAGCCTACTTGTTTTGCTCAATTTTATTTAAAGTTATATTGTATTATATTGAAAAAAAAGACAAAATATAAAAAGCACATTTTGACCATTCATTTTATGCAATGGTGAAAAAATTGGCTAAATAAATAGAAGAAATGCGAAAAGCCATGTTCGGTGTTCGGCAAAGTGTTTTATTTTTATTTGGCTTCGGCCAAGAATATTCATTTCGGTGCATCCCTAACGATTTTGGCTGTTTTGTGTGGATGATGCTGCACAGTGTCAGGTATTGTGTCTGCTAACATTAATGCTCAATCAAGGGGCAAGACTACCTATGTCATGCAGCACAATAATTAAAGCCATATATAAGGTAATACATATATTAATAGTTTACATTTTTACTTATTTATTTAAAGATTGTCTAGTAAATCAACAGACCGTGTTTAAGTGCAATCAACATGTTTATCATATGTTTATTACAGTGACTCTTCATTATCAAATTACTGAGTGTGGTAAAGCCACACTCAGTAATTTACAAATACATTATATTTATGTAATCTGCACTTTCCTTTCTGATTAATGACTTTCATGTTACACCAAGCTTATTTGTCAGTGCTTTATGTCACTAGTATAATAAAAACATGTTAATTGTTTTACAGACTTCTTGTTTTACTAAATCAGAGTAAAACAAGGATGTGGTTTTGAACGGGTTATGGGCCTGCTTACTAATTCAACATGCTTAAATTCCACCAAAAACATCTTGGCTTTAAGAAAGTTTGAGTGGTTACCTGTGCCGGCTGGCGCTGCTGCTACCTTTGGAGCCAAATGAGATATGATAGGGCACACGATGTGTGTCTGGAGAGATGCCTATCCGTTGACAGCCTGCCCACTCTGTGTGGACATGCAGAGATGTATCTCAATACACAGCAACAAATGCAATACAAATCCAACAGCCTATCAATCATTGTGGATGTAAATCAACTACCAGTGATATCAAAGACTTTGCCATCCATAAAAGCAAAGTATGTGATTCGCAGACCCAGCATTCTAGATTCAGCCCACAGATCTCCCTCCTCAGCACTGTGCCACTTCTTACATTCAGCACAGAAGCGGGCTTCGCTGGCTTCACGGTCCATCTCAAAGCGCCTGCAGAAAAGATGACTGCTCAGAAAGTAATTGTACACATAAGACACAAAACAGAGGTTTACATGAGATCACGAGACGGCAATGATGACGACAGTAATACGCACTTGTGCTTGCCCTCACATTTAGTGCACATCATGGTGTTCACGGCCTCTTTCAAGTCATCCTGCAATTTGGCCAAGAACTCATTCATGGACTTTGAAAGCTCTGTGGTTGCCATCCGCTTCCTGTAGACAATGAACATGAAAAGAAATTATGAATCTTTATTTGGGCTATTGTGCACTGCAGCATTATGATCATTACAGCGTAACTGTAAGGCAATATAAAATGACAAATATTACCTTCTTTTAGGGGTGTGACAATACATTGTGGCAGAGGTCGAGTTAACCGAAAATTCGAAAAACGAATTTTTTTTTACCGGTGACGGAAAAATGTGAAGGCCGTCTATCATTTTGACGGATTACAATAAGGGCAATTTGTAATTCCCCGTTTTGTCATTTCCTTTCATCATTAGAGCGTGATTGTAGGCTACTACCCCTGCCCTGAACACGATCGCAAAGGGATGTGCGTTTCCCATTCATTAGCTTACAATGCCTGGTCCATTTTGGATAAGGCACGGTCAGCGGAGACAAATGCATCTGTCACAGACCCCTGCGTGGCGTGCACTCATATACACAAAGGCGCGCAGTGGTGCGGTGTTTACAGAGTTTTTCCTTCAGAAAAGCGACTAGCGTCTTTTTGGATAAACATTAGCTTTCAGTGAGTGGAAAAACGTCTCTCTCAGCGTCTTCTCTGTTCAGTGAGCGGCAGAAGCAGCACATTCATGACCAAACCGCAGCATGAGTGAGTGAGTACAAAACACCATTTATAAGCACCTGTCATTGTTACTGACTGGACATATGAACATAAACATTCGTCTGTAATTATCATTTTATTTCTGCAGAAATAAACTAACAGAAACATTAAATATATCAATTAATATTAACAACAACGGCTTTATTGGGCATTCAGTTGCATTAAAATATAGTAAGTTGAGAGAGTAAATGCAAGTACAGCATGATGACGTCACGAACATGCCAATTACCACGTAACGCCACCTTGCACCATAGTGATGGGTAATAATAGATTTGGACGGATTTTTTACGAGCCTGTCAATTCTTCATTTTGAAAAAGTCTAGGGCAACCTCTGTATTGTGGTACAATATATTAATTTATTCAATTTGTATTATCTACATTGATTGACATGAGACCTGACCAATCATATCACCGAACAGGGTTGTGGCCTCAATAGCTGCGCCGTGTATAGTGTGCCGTAGGCATTTGATTGAGGACTAAATCTAGCTGTTTAACAAAGATTATGCTGCAAGATGTTTTCTATCCTCCTGCTTGTAGATTAGAGAGGCGAATATAAATGTGCAATAATAAATGACAGTCTCTATATGATTATTTAGATGACAATCTCTTTCATCACATCAAGCAGCATATACACAAGAAAATCACCATGTTTAATTATAGTAGAGCAAGGGAAAAAGTATTAGGATATATATCCCGCATAGGTAAAATCTGAAAAGATATACAGTAGCCTCCTCAAATTACTTGCCTAAATGTATCTGGTGTTTTTATTGGAAAATGGAAATACACTCACAGTTCATACTCTCGTCGTGTTTCTGGGTTACTGACAATGTCCCATGCTGCCCTTAAAACCTTAAAAGCCTCGTCAGCACCCGGATGCTTGTTTTTGTCTGGATGAATCTACAAGTGAACAATATACAACACATGGTCACACTTTTCACAAATGGCAGAAAAGTTAGGGCAGAAATGTTATTACCTGTATAGCCAGCTGTCTATAAGCTCTCTTCAGCTCAGATTCAGTTGCGTGAATATCTACTCCCAGAACACTGAATGGGTCCAACTCTTCTTCAGGGATCTGCACAAGAGAAGCAGTAGCTCATACACTTCACTTTCATAATCTCCTCAAGCAGCACATAATATCAGACTTCTAGGAAAGGAAGTAGCGATCATTAACTCATTCTTTACTTATGTCCATATTTTAGAATAATGGTATTCTTCCTTTCTTGGTGCAGGGATTGTCTCTCTCGGCATCTACTCTGTGCAGTGAGCAGCAGGGAGAAACAGCACAACAGCCAACTTGTGAATGAGAGAGTACTAAAGAATGTTTCTCATAAAACTCGACCTCACTACAGAATTGATCTGTTTATCCAGTTTAAAATCTAAATCCATTATAACCCACAGACTTTTAACAGTGGGTTTAACATGGGGGAGCAGAGGGCTCAGATCACAGTCGGGGGGCTCATTTGCACCGTTTGGACCAAATATCAATATTTCGACCTTGAACTCATTAAAATGTAAAACATTTATTGCAATCCAATCTTTAATCTCCTTAAGACAATCGAAAAAGTTTTAGATGGCTGGCTTCTAAAGTTGTTTGCTGTCTGCAGTGAACAGTGAAACGCAATACAATATTTCCTAGGAATGGATCCTAATGGATGAATATACAAAGAACTGCCTGTATGGAGGCGTCTACTGCTGTGTGTGAAAATTTCCTTCACTTTTTTATTGTTAAGGTCAGTTCAATTAGGGCTCAAATCTCAACTTCATCTTATGACCCTTCAATCTCTGTCCCCTGCTCCGCTGTTTTTGACAAATTTGAGCCTGTGACCCTTTCCTTTTTACAGGACATTGTTGGTCAATTGAAGCCATCAGGTTCTCCGAAGGATGCTGTCCCTCCCCGACTATTTAAGGAGGTTTTTCCCACTATAGGACCATCTGTTATTGCAGTCATTAATAGCAGTCTGTCCTCAGCTGTGGTCCCGGAAAATTTTAAACATGCAGTAGTACAACCTCTGATTAAAAAACCTGCCCTAGATCCTACAGTCCTTGCTAATTTCAGGCCCATTTCTAAACTGCCTTTCTTTTCAAAAATCCTGGAGAAGATTGTGCACAGTCAATTAATGGCCTTTATGGAAGATCATAATATACTAGAGGCTTTCCAATCCGGTTTTAAAATCTTGCACAGCACGGAATCGGCTCTTTTAAGAGTTTTTAATGATATCTTTTTAGCAACTGACTCTGGTGACTGTGTTATCCTTGTGCTTTTAGATTTAACTGCTGCATTTGATACAGTGGATCATGAGATATTGATCTCACGTTTGAAGCAGTGGGTGGGCGTCAGGGGCATAGCACTGGAGTGGTTCAGGTCTTACTTGACTGATCTAACTTTTTGTGTCCGCCTTGGTGACTGTGTATCTTTCTCTGCTCCTCTCTCGTGTGGGGTCCCACAGGGCTCAGTTCTTGGCCCTCTCCTTTTTTCTCTCCATTTGCTCCCACTTGGTTCCATACTTAGGAAGCACGGCATTTCATTCCACTGTTATGCAGATGACAGTCAGATGTATGTGCCGCTTAAAAAGAATGATGCACACTCTGTCAGACTGCTACATAAGTGTCTCGACGACATGAAGGCCTGGATGGCTTTGAACTTTTTAAATTTCAATGAAGAAAAGACGGAAGTGATGGTTTTTGGAGGCACGACTGGGACCCCCCTATAGATTTGGGTTCCTTGGCCCAGTATATTAACCCTAGTATTAAAAACCTAGGGGTTAAAGTGGATCCTGAACTTAAGTTTAGTGGTCAGATCAAGGCAGTTGTCAAATCTAGCTTCTTCCACTTGAGGCAGCTGGCAAAAATAAAGCCTATACTATCAAGGCAGCTTTTTGAAATGGTAATCCGTCTTTATTATGATGTCTTTTCTGTACAGCACTTTGGTCAGCTTTGGATTGTTTGAAAGTGCTTGACAAATAAAGTTGGATTGGATAGAACCTTGGGGAACTCCGAATGTAAGGGGTGCTGACGAGGAAACAAAGACAACATGGTGAACAGTAAAGGTCCTCTCAGATAAATAATACCTAATCCACTCCAGAGTGATGCCTCTAATATCAACCACATGCTCCAACCAGATCTAAAAGCATAAGAATAGCCGAGTCACCTGAGTCCCTGATCAGTAAAAGTCATCATTAAAAACCTTTAAAAGTGTACTTTCTGTGCTATTAAGAACTCCACACAACTTATATTAATTTGTACACAACTAATATTTTACAAAGAAAAGGGTGTTTAGAAACTGGTCTAATCCGTGTCCAAATTGGATTTTTTTAACAGTCGCTCTGTCACTGCATGTTTAAAATCCAGTGGAACCACACTTGTGGTCAACAAACTATTAATCATTTCTTTAACCACAGGCCAAAGTTTCTCAAAAATCTATTTTAAAAACGCAGTCATGTCTGACAGCGCGAGTTTAACCATTGTGATGTCATGTAAAATCAAAACAGCAGCAGCAGTTAAAACTTGCATTCAAACAAGTGAAAGAAGCTGCAAAAATGCAGTGTACTTTAAAGCCACATTTTTGAACTTTGCTCATGGCTCCCCCATGTGGTTTATAAGCACAATTGTCTGTTACCAATGTCGTAAATAATGACGCTGTATAAGCCAGTGTTTCCCAACCCTGGTCCTCGGGGCACACCTTCCAGAATGTTTTAGTTCTGATTGATGAGTTGAATCAGGTGTTTTATATAGGGAGAGATCTAAAACATTCTGGAAGGTGTGCCCCGAGGACCAGGGTTGGGAAACACTGGTATAAGCTAATACCTTGGCCAGGGCCAGCAGTCTCTGGAGCTCTTCTTCAGGCTGATATTTCTCCGTCCCTCTGTTGGAAGACTCTGGATTTGAGTTTTCATTCATGACGCCTCCATTAAAGCAAAGCCTGCGAATTCTCATGGTCACATCAGACACTTTTCTCCAAAGCCTGCTGCTCTGAAGGGAAAGCCACCATTTTCTGCCTCTCTCCCCTGCCAGCTTTACAAAGACATAGCTCATTATCTGAGAGGTGCTGCACACTGCAACACCGAGAGTCCTCATGCCGGAGACCAGGGACTGGTGAGCCCAACCTGCAGTCCTGCTGGCACGCTCTAATAAAGCTACAGTTAAACGGCGGCTCCAGTCAAGGACTCGTCTCAAATCTTCCGTCATGCCGGGAACATCAGTGACCTTCCAGAACAAGTGCACTCCAAACTCGTACAGAGCAATCCCTGACGATTCCACAGCAATCCCGCAGCGGTGGGTTAAAGAGATGATGAGCTCTACAATCATATGGATGCAGGAAATACACCACGGGCTGATGGATTCTGCCACAAAATCTCGACATGTTACGACAAGCTGCAGTCCGTTTCTCTGTCGTGTGCGGCCATGATTGTGCATGTAATGGTTTCGTTTTCTGACCTGCTTGTGTCTGTTTGGCCCAGAGGATGAGAGGAAAGACTTATGCGACATGGAGAACGGAGAGGTCAATAATGGTGTCTGGTCGCATAAACTCTGCCCTGATCCACTTCTTTTGGACTTTCCTTTTTTCCCAGCTCCAGCATTGCGAGATTTAGACTCTCCGTCCATTGACGGCTCATTCTCCAATTTCTTCTCCTTAAATCTATCTTTAGCATGATTTTCCAAATTCCCATCTTCCTCCTGGTCATCACTGAGGTCTTCAGTTGTGGAATTGTTTTCATTTTGTTCTTTACTTTCTTCTGCTTCCATGTCACCCAAGTATTCATGAGGGTGTTCACTGCCATTTTCCCGCTCAGACCCAGGAGACACCTTCACATGACCATCATCTCCGTCTGATGAATTGACCAGAGAAACAGCAGGCTGCTCAAAGTGGACGGTTTCTGCTACCGTATCCCAATGTACAGCCATATCGGCCATCTCGTTCATATACCCGATGTTCAATCTCTCATGCTTAGGACCAAGATGAGAAGATCCATTTTGAGCTTCAGGGTCGCAGCAGATTCAAAAATGCATGCATCACATTTCACATGAACAGCTGTCACTTATTTACAAATGAAACAAATGCAAGAGCAATGTTCTTCCACATGTCCAGGTCTTTGCAGACAGACGACATTCATGAACTATTAGATCATCCTGAATCCCTAAAACTGAGAGGAAATCAAACAATTAGTCAACAAACTGAAACAAAAGGATAACTAGTCAACTTTAACTGTGTCCCACTTCGAAGGCTGTGACCTGGACGTGGAAGCGAAGATGCGGTTTCCAAAGGATGCAGCATCCGAAGTCACCAATGTGAACTGAAATGAGTCTATCCTTACGGAGGATTTCCAAGTTGCATCACCTGCTGCTCCTGTCACCCGGTGACAGCAGCGTGACGCAGCAGAGACATTTCTGACTTTTTTAAACAAATACGGAGCCAAAAATAATTTATTTTAGGGAAAATAATGCATTTATGTCGATTAAACCAGCCCAACGGTATATCAAATTAACTGACCTTGTACATATGTAAAACACAATACTGGATCAATAATATTAGTGAACAATATTATATATAATATTAAGACACTGACAAGGACAGTTTCTGGCATATTACACACTTTTATTTAACTAAAGTTTTGAATGTATATTTAAAGACGCACTGAATCGCCGTGGAACGCGCAGAATTATTTGATGTGTTGACATAATATCAACTGAAAAATTCAGAAAGCGCGAGACATATCGAGTGGCCCCTCCCGCTTTTAAAATAACCAATAGAATTTTGTTTACAGCAAAGCCTGGCAAAGCTGCATTTAACAGCTTGATAACCACAGTGACAGTGGTGTGAGTCTATTAAAAATAATAGGAAGATCAGTGATACCAGTGATGTGTCATTTAAAGCTTGTTATTTACCTTGGTGAGTGACACTGGTGTTTGTCTTCTCATTTACTCACCAAGGCTGTGCTGTCTGATCTCTTCCATAGAACCTTAACATTTGAAATTCTGTGTAGACTTGAAACGGGTCGGATACGTTTTGTTTTCAAAGCGGATTTGGGCATATGACCGGTGCATATGATCAGCTCTGCACTATAGTGTCTCTTAACTGGAGGATGCTCGCGTGACACTAACGCCAAATTAAGACTTTAATGTTTACACTGTCTGGATCATCCCCTTACCTCCCATCTAGTGCATTATGCATCATTCACCATGTAGGACATAATAAATATGCAAACAATTGGCTGATATGAGGCGCCACTTCAGCAGTTCTGTCAGTGAAGGGGGCGGGACTCTTCGGATTCTAAAGCGGATTTGATTGGACAAGAATTTTGACGAGAGGCTGAAGTGTAGCGTGATTAGGGTTGGGTACATTTCACGGTACTTGACTCTCTGACTTTAGTGACTTTCAGTGAAAATAATAAGCCCAAACCTCTGATTTTCAACATTTTTCTATTTATTTAGAAATGTTCCACACAATCCTTACAAAAAATAACCCCTACAACAGTGGTCGCCAACCCGTCGATCGCGATCGACTGGTCGATCTTTGAGACATTACTTGTCGATCCCCGAAAGTAGGCTAATTCGAAAATGGAGAGACAAATATATTGTGCCTGATCAATTTCCAGTTTTGCAAGCGCATCTCTGTTTCTCTTCATTCAGTGGTTGTATGTTTTTAAGTTCTGCATTAATCTTTTCATGGCTGTATAAATAATGATTCCCTGGCCTGCGTGAGTTTTTAATGCGACCGTTATCATTAATCACATTTCATTGTGATGCGCGACTGCGCGTGATCGCTCTTCAGTGTTTCTAATGTCGGTGGTCAGTGATCAAACGCAAAATGAGACTCGCGCATGCACTGGCGTAACTGTCATTTGGAGGTCACTATTCTGTTGCGGTGCATTACGCTTAAAAACAGTTTATTCATATGACATAAAAATGTCACTTGTTCGTTGGCGTTTTTGTGCTTTTACACTGGATGCTCAAACAAGCGCCGCGGGTTCATACTGTCCACGTATCTGGAATCGCGGCTCTCTGTCTTCAGCGAATGTAACTTACGAGTGTGAGCAACGGGATATGGTGAGAAAGCGTCGCATTTTAATGTTGAGTTTGTCTGAAAGACAACATCGGTCTATTCACAAAGTTGTAATAGTGAATGATCCGCGGGTCTGTCAGTGATGGTAAACTGCACCAGTACTATCTCATGCGGGAGATGACATCTCCTGCTGATATCCTATTTATGTTTTCAATTAGCCTAATATGATAGCCCATTCCATACTACTACCTTTAGCTATTTTATGAAACAGATACTTATTACCAAGACATTATTAGACGGGTAAAAGTAAATAGATAAATGATTTAAAATAAATAATTAACGTTGTTGTTATTATTAGGGCCTATTTATAACATTTCCATCTATATGATGTATTTACTTAATAAAAGTAAACTAAATAAATGCATCATAAAGAACAAATCTTTATACAGTAAATACCTAAATAATTAGGGTCTTGTTAAACTTATTCTAAACCTCGTTTTAATGTCAAGCTGTCATGTATGAATTAAAGTCCTTGAACTGGTGTTTAAATTGGTGTTTTTCACCTCATTATGCCACACTGAAAGTGGCAACTCTACATGTTACAGAGTTTGCTTAGCTGCATCTGAAAAGTGGAACAAAGAATTTCAGGTAATTCAAATAGACCCACAATTATAGACTAAATAAAAGGCCTCAAGCAGGAGGTTCAATCTGGGCTGTTTTTATTTTCAACTTTTTCAATGGTAGATCTTGCCTTTCAACAATTCTGACGTCAGGGATCTTAGGCTCAAAAAGGTTGGTGACCACTGCCCTACAACATCCATGGCATAGTTAGTGTGATCAACACTGTTACGTAACACAGTCTATAAATAAATAAAATGAAATGAAAAACAAATGAACAAGGAGCATAAAGGTCAGTAAACTATTTTATGAAGAAACAAAACTAACTAGCAGTTCTTTTTTTAGAAAGATTAGCATGTCAACTCTAACAGGTAAAAGCCTAGCCCCCTCCACACTCACTGTGTCCCCCGCTGTTGAGAACACTCGGGCGGAGTAATGATAATGATGGTAATGATGATGAAGCCTTCTGCGCCAGAGTGAAGCGTGTTACCTCTGCTGCTCTCACTGTGACAGAAGGGCAGGTTGAAAGTGGGACAGCAGAACCTGTCAATGAAGACAATAGTGTAAATAACAGGACTCAGACAGGAGCTCACAACAATTCAATTTCATTAAAGGAATAATGGTATATTTTTACCTGGGCCCTAGTTTTCCCGGCTATTGTTCTGCTCACTTAGATTAAAGATTATCCAAGCTATTATTTTACGGATGTTTACTTTAATAACTGTAAAGAAACTAAGTTATTTATAGAACAGTTATTGACAATAATTTATGCCGTTGCTGACTGCCACTGACTTTGGTGTCTGTATACAGTAAAACAGTTGGCAACTAGTAATAGGGTATTTTTAGGGTATAATTCGGATATCTCTCATAATGTTTACGTTACTGTTTTTAACATAAATTGCAGAGTACGGAATTTCAATGCAGCCAATGGCTCAAGTGTTAGCTCACGCTAGTTCACGCATGCTATGTTAACGTCAACCAACCAAAACAGTGAAAATGACGTTTTCTCTAACAAGTTAAAATTCTCAAATTAGATAGGTTAATTAATTACCTGTAGATGTTGAAGCTGTTGTCAACGCCGATGCTTCACTTAATGTGCCGTCGTCGTCATCCTGGGATTTGTCTCCAGGTGTTTTTAGCTAATTTAGCTACTTTGGGCATGTTGCTAGGGGGCTTGAAATGCAGCCTTCAAAGGACGCAGCCCTCAAATTGGGACACAGCTTTAGAAGACACTACAGGTGCGTCTCAGTCAGCTCCCTTGTTCAGTAGTCAGTGCACTGATTTTTAAGGGCCGTCTATTTTGTAAAATCCTCCCAGTGCACTGATTATATTTGTTCCCTAAAAATTCCCACAGGGAGCATCGATGCTCACTATGTTCCCATACCGGAAATCACGTGACATTTTTTTAATCTGTTTAACCGAAATTGCACAAGCCAACACAATAAACTTAATGAAACGCGACAGAACTTTTGAAAAGACAAATGTTTATTTTATTTATGTATAAACACTAGGGTAGGGATTAGGGCTGTCACGATTATTAAATAATCGTCTCATCGCGATTGTTTGACCTCATCGCGATGGTTTCAGTTCATCGCAATTATTTCACATTTCTATAGAAGACATTAGGGGGAGCTGTAGTGCATCTGCATATTGCATATTTTATTGTATATACAGTAACTAAAGCATTGTAATACTTGTAAAATGTACCACCATGTACAACACAATCACTTTTAAAAAAAAACTAAAGCATATACAGTACCATAAAAATAACCTGCAGTACAATTTAATATTATTTCAGTGTAAAAACCAGTCTACAAAAATCTCATTAAAATAGAAGTAAACTTTTATTGTAGTCTTGCAAGTGAGAAAAAACAGACTAGAAGCTTTTCTATCACTGATATCATTCTAATGGTGGCTTCAATTCACTCCTGATCAATTTACTTAATTTACAAGTATTTGGCGGTTGTATTATTGACAGGTAAAAGCCTAAACCTTAAGTATGGTGACCCAATTTTTTCCTATGTTTTCCAAGAAAAAGAACATAGTCTTTATATTCAGAACAATATGGTCGTTTCAATCAATAATTCAATCAGAATTAAAAGTCAAAGCTCTAAAACGGACAATTAATCGTCATAATAGGGCTGGGCCGATAAACGATATCAATTCAAATCGCTATAGAATGCATTTCAAAAACGATGATAAGCTATTGGCATTTTGACTCGATATGGATTAATCTTACAGTCTAACAGAACGCAGAAATAAACGCAACAACAGTCAGTTTATCATGCGCGTCAAAGTACAAAGTCCATTTCATACTGCACTTGGCAAAGAAAACTCAACATGAAGAGGAAAACGTTACTGGATGCGGAAACAAAGGTGAAACTAACCTCGAGTTGTCATCACGCGGTTTATCAAGTGTCTTATTTTTCTTTCATAATCGCCGGATAAACAAAACAAATTTGAGGCGCAATTGCAATCGAGTTACTTCGAAACTGAAGCACAAACGTTATATCCATCGTTAACATATCTGCTAACACGAGCTGGTGCTTATGAAACAAACCAGCGCTGCCCTGTACAGATTAGAGATGTAATGAAGTGAGTTTGTGTGCACATTAAAAGATTGAACCTTGTATGCAAGATGCTTGCATGATTAAAGAAATGTACTACAGTTTATTTGAGATGTCTTTTTGAAAGACTAAGGTTCACTGAATGCATTGAATGAATCCCACTACTCGAGCAAGACATTATTGCAGTGTTATGTATGTGCGCAGGTGCTGAGCCAATAGCGTTCGAATGTACACAGTAACGGAGCCCTTTCATTGGTTGAATGTACTGAATGAACACTCCCTTTACTTAACGAGTCAATTGAGTCAAAATAAGACTGAATGAACTGGTACATGTTGTTTATGGCCTAATATCCTCTGTGTTGCAACAGTGCATTCATTTAATTGAATTTTAACTGGTTAAAGGTGAACTTTTGTTAATAAACTGTATTTAAAATAGATTCTTTTAAATACAGTTTTTTAATTAAATATATATTGAAATAAATATCGTTATCGATCAATATAGAAAAAAACTATCGAGTTAACTTTTTTGCCATATCGCCCAGCCCTACGGCATAAACGCAATGATTTATTAGACAATCAATCATCAGCCAAATTTCATAATCGTGACAGCCCTAGTAGGGATGTGACCTTATTATCAATTTCATGGTATCACAATAGCAAAATTGTCTCAATATTATCGTGGTGAAATGATAGGTCTTCCGGGCCTTTGAAGGCGCAGTTCTTGAAAATCAGCGGTCACTAGCTTTGTATTATAGTTTTATAGAGTAATTTGCCCACCCCTCCCTTTCGAATTACGACGGTGGCCGCAACAGTAAAAAAAGATGTCGTCTACTGAGACAGCGGATAATAGTGATACAAGCAGGTAAGGCAATATATTAACGTAATTAATCATTTAACATGTATTCTATTGCGAAAGTTACTGTTACAATTCTATAATTAGATATATTTCTTGCGTGCTATCTAGTACACGCTGAGAGTAGTGAAGTAACTAAAGTTAGCTAATCGTAAATAGCAACGCTGTTCAAAGCGTTTGATCTGACAGCGACATAGGCAGTTAGGTGTAAGTTAGTAGACGTTTGTCTCCCCCTTTGTAAAGTCAGGAACAACCGGAGTACGTACCGCAGGGACGGAAAAACATTATTATTCGGAGGTTATGGCCATTTGTATAAAATGCTAACGTTACCGTTTCAACAAAACAGTTGTTTGGTAAACATTGAAAATGTGGAAACATAGAAAATGTTAAATTATCTTACCAGTCTAGCAGAAAACAGGCAACTTCGGCATCGCCTTGAAAACATTTGTCTTTCAACAGTGCCTTCCATCTGGTAATAGATACACCGATGTTTTTATCCTGGATTTCTGCCGCCGTTTGTCTCTAATTCGTCTGGCAGCATCACGTTTGCGCTTCTTTGACGACTGAGATTCACGCTCTGTTGGCTCTTGTGCACAATACACATGGTCCTCCATTTTATCAAAACTTCTAAGACAGAACAATCAATTGCTTCAGCTAGACGACGACTACTCCTCCTCCTCCTCTCCGTACTACGACTTACTACTTTGTGCGTCTTCAACTCAGTGATGACTCAAGCTGCGTCTAAAAACACACACGAAGACCAACATATACGAAACGCGCTCTGTAGAGCTGTTTGTCCGTTAGAGCTTACTGTACAAAACATGGCTGCGCAACATAACAAATTCGATGTAGATAGGCCCGCTCCCTATGTAGATACAACTGGTTTATTCTAAGGTAATAAAAACATAACTTTTCATTACGTAAGGTTTTTATACGCATCTAAAGACACAGTTTTGTATGTTATATTGCATTTCTGTTAATAGATCATACAAAACATCCCTCACTGTACCTTTAACATAGAGAATGTTAAACAATACAATAGATGTTACCTCTGTCAAGGTCCAGCTGGTGCAATTTTTTATTTTATAAGAGGGAGTTTTAAGTCATTTGACCGATCTCATACCTCAAAGCAACAGTTATGATTAGAGGATAAAGAAAAGAGGACAGGATTTGACATTGTTAATTTGTACATTATCACAATATTCAATAATTGTTCATTAAACAATTATGGCACTTTTTCCAAGTCTTCATTTGCCTCCCAAAAATATCGTATCGCAGACAACACACCAAGGTATTACCGTACCGCAAGATTTTTATATCGCTACATCCCTAATAAACACACTAGTACACACTAGTAACACACGCTAGACAGGCAGGGAACACAATCTAATTAATGGTTGACTTTAATATTAGACCAAATTGTTCACGGATATGTAACAAAATTATGAAAGAGTTTCTCATATGTATTTCATCCATTACTTAAAAAAATTAAGTCAGAGAGATGTCTGTTGTTGATAATTACCAGCTGTGAAGTATAACAACGCGCTCACGCAGTCACGTCACAGGAATATAAGTGAGCAGTGTACCAATGTGAAGTGAGCCAGGGTCCACTCCTTACCAGTGCCCTAACCCGTATACAAGATATTCACCACCTCGGGATCTGATTGAGACGCACTCTATGTGTTCTAGTCTTGTTGTAGTTAAAAGTATACATAAAAACCTAATATAACATTATTGTATACAAGACCATTGAGGGGGTACCAAACAGTGTAAAACCATTTTTCCTCAAGTAAGTGTTCCGATTCATTTTTAAAGGTAACTTAATGTAATAAAATTATACAGAAATAATGCATCTTCATTCATCATTTGAGTATGTAATTTGCAGAGCGATTCATGGGTTAATTATTAAAAATAAAAAGGACCCAGTCTTTGTTCCTTGTTTTTTTTTTAAACCATATTTATGATAAAAACCAGGCGGGGGTCTTTCAAGTTTTGATTGTTTTCTTAATTTAGGAAAACAAGTGGGAAGTAGGGCTGTCACAATGATGAAATTTGGCTAACGATTGATTTCTATTAAATAATTGCGATTTTGGCAATTAATTGTCTGTTTAGAGGCTGTTTAAAAGATTAATTACAGCTCATTTATTCAAATAAAATATAGATACATTAAGAATTGTAAAAATTCTGTAAATAACTAGTAACATTCCCTAGAGTGACCTTAACAGAAAAGACTGAGATATGAGGATGTCCTCTTGCTGTGTAGATGCAGCAAATCTGGTGTCACTTTAATAAATCTCTTAAACACAAAAAGTACAAATACGATACAACTCAAATGATGAAGAAATGTCATTTGAACGTAACGGTGAGTACAGGTAAAATGCTGCAGATCACCCTTGTTTTAAGGATTTACAATCATTGTGGTTATCTGAAATAATAGCGATTAGGTCAAACAATTGTGACGAGATTATTTAATAATTGTGACAGCCCTAATGCCTCTAAGAAATTCACACTCAATTAATTTTAGTCTTCGATTGCACATCCTTAAACTTGTATATTTCGTACTCTTCAGTTACGCTCTTTACTCCACATCTGCATGCATTTTAAAATACACATGAAACCCACACGCTTTCTACAAACCAAATGTAAGATAGTAACAACTAAACGCTAGCACTATGAATATATTGCATGCAACGACGTTAATAATATTCAGAAAGTTGTTTTTGGATTGCAAAAACCCATCATCAAATACACTTATCACTGTAATGAAGCAAACATACAAAGTTTAACAGTGAAAAAAAACATATAACTATCATGTTTATCTGCATTGTTTTCTAAATATGTTTGAGCTACAAAAACATTGAACGATTTGAAGATAACCATGCTAACATGACAGATACTTACTGCACACACATGAACTCTTCTTTAACACACTGTCACTATGACGATGTGTAATTATACATGTTGTTAGGTCTCTTCATTGAGCTTTACATTATTACTGGACTACACTAACAGTAACACCGAAAGAAAGTAAAAAAAAATGTTTACAGCTATCTATCTACAGCTGCTCTTACCGTCCTTCTTCATTGCAGTTCACTTCCGAAAGCGCGGCAACGTCACATCCGCTTACGTACATCTTCACAAACTGCGGCTGCGTCCGAAATCGCATACGTCCATATACTGTAGTAAAGCTTATGGAAGCCCGTTTCCGCCAGGGTTGGCAATTTCTTTTAGATTTTATAAGTCATTATTATGACTTAGTATATCAAAATAATGAGAAACTAAGTCGAAATTTCGACTTAGTAACTCATAATAATGAGAAACTTTCTCATAATAATGACGTCAACGATAAATCAACGCCATCATCTAACACCCGTAAAATAATTCGTACAGTCTCTCTGTCGGTGATTATTCCATTGAGCTAGCATTTCTGGTGCATCCACCTGTAACCGTGTGACTGATGTCTGTAATTGTTCTTGTATAAAAGCTGCCACCTCAGCTTCAGCAGTCTTGTTCTTCCTCCTCCAAAGCTGGTGTTTTCTCAAAAGTCGCTCAAGAGTTCCTTGGCTAATTTTAACAATTAACAATTATCGCCTGGGTGCATGCATTAAAGTGTCTGATGTCTGCTTGACTGGCGCGTTATCGAACCAATCAGAAAAGAGAAAACGATGAGTCATCAGGAACCTCATTTGATTGGTCACAAGAGGGTAGCCCCGCCTCCCCCTTCACTTGCAAACTCACATTAGTGCGAGAATCGTGCCAAGTGTACGCGCGAACGGACCAAAATCTGCACATGCACATGTCTGCTATGCTGCTATATGCTTTTGATCGTATATGAAGTTAAATTAGTGCCTAAAAGATTTGCATGTGCAGGATAACATTTGTAAAAGCGTACGTGACATTGCAAGCATAGTTTTGTAAAGGTGTAAATCAAGCTGCAAGCGAAAGAAAACAAGTTTTGCAGCATTGTATCATTTTTCGTAAGCGTAATTCATGTGTTGTGAAACGGCAACTTCATATTAATTATTTGACGTATGATCTGTATTCTTCTGACCTCCGTTTTTTCCACGCTTACACTTTTGGCACGTTTTTTGCGCTGAAATACGGCCAAAAGCATTGCGAGTCTGTAAACAGAGGTGTGCGTGCAAAAACAATGGTGTTATGAACTGCAAAACGGATTCATCGCGCAGAACCTGTCTTTGTGTGTGTAAAATACATCTGTTGCAAACGTCTTGCCTACGCAGGCGAAAACTGTTTCTTGCAGTAAACCGATGTGTACAGTTCCGTGTACGTTCGCGTACACCACCATACCCTCTGACTCGCACAGACTTTGAATGTGCTGCAAAGAGGCTAACAACCGAGGGAGAACTTTGTCATTTATCTCGCCGTCAATCTGTAATAAATCATCAATAAGCGCACCTAATCTAAATGACACACAGTCATTTGATGCATGGTTATCGACTTCATTGGCTAAATGCCGTAACTCTCTAGCTAATTGTGCGCCCGCCATAGTTACTTAACGTTATACACGAAGCAAACGATCAGTGAGTGACGTGACGTTAGTCCAAAACAAGTCAAGAGTAATCGATCAAACGCTTCAATCTACGCTGAACCAATAGTAGGCAAGACCAACCCATCTAATTATCATACAAGACACAGAAAAGTAAGAATAAATACAAGAATAAATAAATAAAAGTGGAAATAAATACATGCGATAATAAATAAATATAAAAATAAATAAACGTATAAATAAATAAATGTAAAAATAAAAGGAAATGATAAATAAAATAATCTAAAAATAAATAATAATAATAATTAAAAATAATTAAAAATGGACACAAAAAATAATAAATCAATTTAAAAATGAAAAGAAAAGTTAAAGCTAAGATCAATAATAGCTAAAACGAATTATTTTGTTTTATCAAACCATTCATTCCTGTATTTATTTTCATATTATTACATTTATTCGTTTATATATTTATTTATTTATACATTCATTTATTTATAATTTTTGCAGGTTTAGTCCTCCATACTCTTTCACAGAGGAGGTACACAAAAACTGTAATGCCAATGTATATAGATGGGGGACATCTCTGTAAGGTATCTATCCACTTCTACGATCGCATCAGAAGTGGCATTTGAGCTTTGTTTGCTCTGGTCTGAAATAAGTTATATATAATATACATATATTAATTGAAATCATGATAATGCATTCACAATTATGAATATAAATCATGAAGCAACAGTCCTACTTTGTGTGCTTGTAGGATTGCTCTGGGGCTGTGCAGTCTTATGTAAAGCTCTGAAATGCCTTAGCATGAATGATGTGCTGTTTCCATATATAAGCTCCTTGTCACACACCAAGCATCTCACCTTCTGAATAAAGTTATATGAAATTAAGAAATTACATACAAGAATACAATAAATTAAAGCAAAAAATACAGTTTATTTTTTTAAGAAAAGCATACCATCCGGGTATTTCTCGCCTACTGTTTTTTGCATACTGAGGTTTCGGACATGCTATTCATGACTCATACTCATTTTCGCCTACTATATAGTATGGAAGTAGGCGATTTCGGACACAGCCCGTGTGAATTATGTCCGCTTAGGACCCAATTTAGTAGGTAGTTGTTATGCCTGATCACAAAGTTATCTAGATATGTTGTTGTATGGCTAACCGAAGCGGAGTTAGCTTCTAGCAAGCTAAATACACTGGGTAAAGTAAAAGCACCAAAATGACATGTCAAAATTTAAGTTTACGAAAAACATATGAGCATATAAGCTTGATGTAACATACACACTAGTATTTCTGGGTCAACATCTGCTTAAACAAAAAACATCACTTTTGATTTTTTAAAATTACCATGGTTTTATTATACAGTAGTAAATAATTAAAACAGTAAGAACGATATTTGTTTGATTTCACTACCCATAGCCTCATTTATGTACTATTGTATGAAGCATTTATTGACAAAGACAATAATGATCCTTTTAACAAAGTACTAGCGACATAAATCGTTATGTAATTCTGTAACAATTGCAATCAGGCGCAAAAAGAGTACCCATTTGAAGTTATTTTAGGCAACAGAATCACGTGTTGTCCTAAAGGGGACCGATTTTGAGAGGGGACATGATTTGTCATGACACCGGTTCAAGTCGGACAAAATTTCTTACCGGAATGCACTGCTTTAAGTCAGCTGGCGATCAGCCGAAAGTCCCAGTGAAACTAAAATCTGGAGATTGCGATGCCGGCTCTGCCACACGGAGCGTGGCAGGGCACAGCGATCTTCACCACACAAGTTACACAAAGCACACCAGAGACCAGTCTCGAGCGGCATTATCTGGCGGAATGGAAACGTCTGCTAAATGTGTCAAAATGGGTCCTGCGTACAGTTGAGCGGGGTTATGCCATTCAGTTTCAATGTCGCCCACCTCAATTCAATGTGGTTTTACCCACAGTAGTCAGGGCCGAGCAGGCTCTGGTGATGAAACAAGGGGTAGATGCTCTTTTGCGCAAGAGGCTGTGGAATGTGAACCTCCTCAAGACATAGAAGCGGCATTTTACAGCTGCTATTTTAGTGTTCCAAGAAGGATGGGGGGATTATGTTCTATACTCGATCTGATAGAATTAAACCGCTCAGTTATGCGGCTAAAATTCAAAATGTTAACACTAAAGCACATTGTCACATAGATTCGCTTAATAGGACTAGGTGTTAAAATCCCACTATTTCAGCACAGTTGAATTGCCCAATAGGACATTTCCTACGCCTTATGCATGCAGGGGGAAGCAGTCAAGAATATGATCAGAGGAAATGAGGTCTGGGGTTTCACTGGGTTCGTCGGGTAGGCATCCTCTGTGTTTGGGGGATAAATGATTATAGAAATACATAGCATACTTAGCTTTCCTTGCCATTATCAGAGAGACATCTCATGAGTTGTGTGTCCCACTTTCATCACATCCATTATCCTGGGTGAAAGATGCCTTTTGGTGAGGTGCTGCTGATAATGCCCTTTGTATGGTTCCCATCAATGCGACACATCGTCAGTTGTGCACCTCAGCCTCATTGAGTGTTTCAGCCCTTTATCACAAGACACCCTCAGCCAAGGGAGGCTGTGAGGGACCAAACCCTCAAAAGAGAAAAAGGTGCTTAAAAAAATAGGTAGGTTTCCAAAAATAATTATTTTAATGGAACAAAAGTATACAAATTTAAGCAAGCCAGTTAAGCCATTCAAAGAGGTCAACAGAACAAAACTGAGCTCAACAAACTAAAGCCATGAGAACAAAACTGAACTGACCAAATAAGACAGCAGAAACGAATTTAAACAATTGGACTAGTCCACTTTAGGACAAAGGAGAACAAAATCAAACAAACAACAAAACACAACAATAAACAAATACCAAAATACTTAAGTAATCTATATAAATTAAATATAAACATTCAAAAAATACTGAAAGAAATTAAAGAAATAGAAGATTAATCCAAAAGTATTAACATTCTAACACACTTCAACTCCCCCCCCCAACATTTGACTAGGTTTTGGAACTGGCTAGTGGAACAAAACAGTGGTAGCAATGGCCTGCCGGTCTCTTTAGCAGGACGGACCCAATGGCAGAGGCTCTGGAACTTCAGCGGCTCTCCACACCACGGTAACTTAAACTCCAAAAGAAAACTATGTTAACATAAATATACAGCACAGGAAGCCCACCGCAAGTTGATGAGACCTGGGTGTGTGTCGCATTGTTACAAGGTCATCTGGCAGCCCATGCTTTGTCCATCCGCCTAAACCACAGCCATTGGCTTCTTTTTTCTGCAGCACTGGCCAATTCTTGATTATTCTTCACTGGAACTGTCCTCTGTGAGTGACCTATTTGTCAGCTATGGTGACCTCTGCATTTAACCCATCCAGTGAGTGAACCCGTCGTGAACACACATACACCAGAAGCAGTGGGCTATCACTGCAGCTCAAAGGCACCTCAGTTGTTACCCGCCGGCCCTGGGAATCGAATCGGCAACCTTCTGGTCACGAGTCCGACTCTCTAACCATTAGACCACGACTACCCACACCGTTAATGCATGCTCAGTGCCCCCGGTCGCGTATGGCATACCATTACAACACATTACCAAAATCAACCCAACCATACGCACCAACCCGTTAGCTAATGTGGTTAAAGCCCCACTGTCTCCATTAATGAGCGCTCAGTGCCCCCGGTCCCGTATGGCAACACAACACAATTTTATTACGTGGTCACTTGGCAGCCCATATTGCGTCCTTTCATTTCAACCACAGCCAGTGGCTGCTTCTCTCAGCAATAGTGGCAAGTTCTTTGAATACCGTCCGTTGGGCCTGTCCTCTGATCCCCACTTTCTTAAGCAGCCTTGTATTGGAATTGGAAACAAAGCCCCTGCAGCCCACTTCCACCTGGAACACTTTCGCTGTCCATCCCCGATCTTCAGCCTCTGCTGCCAAATTGGCATACCGGAGATTCTTTCTTTCAAATGCTTCGTCAATGGCCTCTTCCCAAGGTAAAGTCAACTCAACTATGAGGACTGTCCTACTGGAGCTGGACCACAGAACCATGTCCGGCCGCAGGTTGGTCACTGCGATTTCCAAGGGGAAAGTAAGTCAGTGGTTTAAATCCACTCGCAATTCCCAATCCCTGGCTATACTCAGCAGACCTGAATCTGGGGTTAGGGGCTTGGCCCGTGGTTTCTGCCCCTCCCGAATAAAATAACATAAGATTGGGGGACTGGTTCGTCACCCTAGATCTAAAAGATGCGTATTTTCACATCTCCATCCTTTCCCAACACAGGAAGTTTCTAAGGTTCGCTTTCGGGAGCATTGCGTACCAGTATCAGGTTCTTCCATTCAGTCTGGCATTATCTCCCCGCACATTCACGAAATGTTTGGATGCAGCCCTGGCCCCGTTACATTTGAGGGGCATTCGTGTCTTAAATTACATAGACGACTGGTTAATTCTAACAGAGTTGGAACAGTTGGCGGTTCAGCACCGAGATGTTGTCCTTGCGCACATGAATGCCAAGAAGAGTGTGCTTTCTCCTGTACAGAGAACCACTTTTCTGGGGGTAGTGTGGGACTCAAATACGATGCAGGCACGTCTTTTGCCAGCACTTATTGACACAATCCTATCAGCCGTGAAAATGATAAAACTGGGACAGTCACACACTGCCAAACATTTTCAGAGATTGTTAGGTCTGATGGCAGCCACGCCCAATGTTATTCCCGTCGATTTGCTCCATATGAGACCGTTGCAGTTGTGGCTGAAAATCAAAGGGTTTTCCCCGAGGGGCAACCTTTTCACATGTTCAAGGTTACACGCCAGTGCCTGCATGCTTTGACAATGTGGAGGAAACCTTGGTTCCTGTCTCCTGTGTTAGGTGCGTACTGTCACCGGGTCACACTGACAACAGACGCGTCTCTCACGAGTTGGGGAGCGATTATGGAAGGGAAAAAGGGCCAAAATCGCTGGAAACCTCAATATCAGCCTTGGCACATACGTTGCCTGGAAATGATGGTGGTCTGGTGCGGGCTGAAGTATTTCCTCAAAGACCTGAGGGGTCGCCATGTGCTAGGTCTGCGGTCGAGGAAACTTTACAAACTGGCGTGACAGATTCCCCTGTGGTCATAGGACAAACTGCTCTCAGTGAGGGCATTTTATATCCCGGGCCACATGAATGTGGTAGCAGGTGCTCTGTCAAGGAAGCGGCCGTTACTGGGGGAGTGGAGGCTTCACCCAGAGATGGTGGAGCGCATTTGGAAAATATTCGGATGCACAGAGGTGGATCTGTTTGCGTCCCAGGAAACCACGCACTGCCCGTTGTGGTACTCACTCACGCATCCGGATGCAATGGTTCAGAAGACATGGCCCCGCCAACGTCTTTATGCTTTTCCACCAATCGCTTTGCTCACAGGAGTTCTGGAGAGAGTTCGGCAATTATTAGTAGCCCCATTCTGGCCATACCGAGTATGGTTCTTGGACCTTATGTCTCTTCTGGAGAACCCTCTCTGGGAGATCCCAGTCAGGAGAGGCCTGATATACCGTCCAGATCTATGGAAACTGTGGGTCTGGCCACTGAGGGGGGAAGATTAAGACAAGATGGTATCCCAGCTGATGTGGTAGAAACCATTCTTAACTCCAGAACTCCCTCCACAAGGAAGCTGTATGCCCTTAAAGATCGCGTATCACAGGCAGTTTCTGCCAATCTCATATTAATCTTTAGTGCCTTTACAGTAGCATTGGAGAGGAGAAGGAAGGGTCCTTCCGCATTGGTCCGGCCGGCCCCCAGCCCGGCCCAGCCGGCAGTCCAGCCGGCGTCCGGTCCAGCATCCAGTAGTCCAGCCGGCATCCAGTCCGGTCCAACAGCTGGCGTCGTCCAGTCTGTCACGACAACCTGGCCTTCCTTTGGGGGGGGGGGTTCTGCAATCATTCTGCCACCTCCAGGACAGTTTGGCAAGGAGGACCTTTACCTGCGTAAAAAGTGGAGAAGAGTACAGTTCTTAGCCAATGAATTCTGGCAGAGATGGAAACGTGAATATCTGCTAAATCTCCAACAACGTAAAAAGTGGCATAAGACATCTCGAAATTCACAAGTAGATGATATTGTGATTCTACAAGATGAGAATGCTCAAAGAAATTAATGGAAACTTGCCAGAGTAGTGGAAGTTTGCCCTAGTGTGGATGGCATTGTGAGAAAGTTAAAGCTGCTGGTCAGTGATAGTACACGTGTTAAAGGAAAACCACACAGTAAATCAGTTTATTTAGATAGGCCTATCCATAAGGTAGTTACTTTGAGGCTAACTTAATCAAATACACCATACAGTTACATTTACAACAGTCTTCACAAACATTTACTCATACATTTTCTTTGTTTTTCTTCCTTTCATAAATTTGTAAGAGAAAATCCCACATTCCAATTTGATGAGTGATTTTGGTGGGAGTGGAAGTGCTGTTGTGTTCAATAATGACTGTATGATTTGTTTCATTATTCATGATTTGTTTATTTCGTTAAATGTATTTTAAGATACAAATGTTGATGTTTTGAATTCTCATGTATTGCATGTACATGTGTTGTCCACTTTAAATGTGTGGCGCAATAACGTGTCGCGTTCAGTGGAAATGACGAACTTCAGAGTTGGCGCCATGGTGTCATGGAACTGACAGAACCCAAGTGCAGACAGCCAGGCTTTCAAACAAAGACTTTTATTTAAATAACAGACCCACAATGGGGGAAAATGATAACAAACATGAACTCAAACAAATACTTCCCACGAGGGTGCAAAAATAAACAAAGTTCAAAAGTAATCCACACATGACAGGGCTTGGTAAATTTATGCAGCGAAAATTGTGCCTAAATTTAACAAACAAATCCAGCGTTTTGCAAACAAATGCAACCTTTTTTGCAAAAGAAAATAAACTCTGAAACAAACAGAAAGCGTTTTACAAATACATAATGCAATTCGAGAGAAAATGCAAAGGTGTAACATATAAATTTACTGTGTTTAAATCTCAACTTTTTATGAGATTCTCTCATCTTGATTTTCTCACAAATGTGACGTCCAGATTTTCTCACAAATGTGACCGTGCAGATTTTCTCACAAATGTGACCGTGCAGATTTTCTCACAAATGTGACAGTGCAGATTTTCTCAGTTATGCAACTTCTCCCAAAGCAGCAGATAGTTCAATTGTTTGACTTAGATTTATATTACTGTTTTTTTGTGCTGGTTTATTTTATTGCAAAAATTGCCCAAATAGCTTGAAATAGCCAAAAAAACAGCAGCATTCATTTTAAACCTAAATAGGCTAATGGCAACCAAACAAAGCCGACGACTGACTGAAACAACTGCCACAACGATTTATTTGCTTTTCCATCTTTTATAGCCTAGAAAGCTCTCTACTTTAATGCCATAGTGTTTAGACATAATGTTAAATACTTTTTATCAATGAGTTGTTATGTATAAAAGTCAAACATATGTATCAGTGCAACTTTCATGCAGAAAAATCACTAAAAACCGAGTCGCATCCGAGCGCAAAATACTATACTGAAATCTTACAAAAAATTGACATAAAACATTTTTATTACATAAAAATATACATAAAAATAAATCAGGCCCGGTTCCTGCCAGGTGCAGAAGTGTGGACTATACAGATATCCTGGGTGGGGATATACCCCAACCACACAGACAGTATAGCTGCAGACAAAATTAAGAGTCCATTTAAAAAGTATTTTCCTCTTTTTCTGATAAGAATGTGATTTGGTAAAATGATCATTTTTGTTTATTTCTGTGAACTTTTGGCAACATTTCTCCCAAATTTCATATAATTTATTTTTATTTATTTGGAGAAAATGAACTGGTGAAAGCAGGTGAAAACAGAAAAGATGATCTGCATTTTTCATATTTAGTTTTAAGCAACACAAAACTAAGAAAACGTTAGAAAACGTAAAAAAAAATGTTTTATGAAATAACCCAGATTTTTTTCTAATTAGTTTGTTATCGTGCACAGTCACTCTTGAGGTTTGCTTTTGTTGGCATTCAACAAACACTGCAGTATATGACTGCAATACATGCAGGATTTAAATGATTTATTTTTATATAAATATAAAAAACAAACAACATTTCATTGATGTTTTACACCTTAAATAAAGCGGTTATGTAAACTGGACATAAATAGAAGCCTACAAAATAAAGTGGGCTAAGAACATTCCCCATTCACTGAACGATCACTGATTTCTGTTTAATTTCTTTTAATGAATTGAATGAATTAATCTGATTACACTGCACAATAAACTTTACATCGTGTCTGCTGTTTTTTATGTGGTATCGTGAGCGCGCATCACGCCTAAACTGAACTATTTTGCACATTTTTTCGCTACCACCTGCAGCGTGAATTGGGGTGTTTGAGATGGAGAGAAACAGATTTATTTCTGAAGCCGGAGCTTCGGAAGATGGAGCTTTCAGTCATTACTGTAAGTCAATAGGTTAAAATCTAGCCTATATATTGCAAGCAAATAATAGCTGTTTGTTAACAGCACAAAATAAGACCGCAAAAACAAAGAAATGAATCTGATTTTACTGCACAATTAATTTGACATGCTTAATTTTACATATGTGCAGTGCGTCTAAAATTCCTTTGCACAGTATTTTGCTTCCACCTGTAGCATGTAGCATGATTCTCTGTTACAAACTAAAGCCAGAGCAGTGAAGTGAAGAGAGACGTTGCTTTCAGCCAATAGAAAATACAACAATTTTTGGTGTTATTTTTTGATTCTCATTGGGTGGGCAAGAGAGATGTTTAGGGGGATTCATCCCATCCCTGCCCATGCCTAGAGCAAGCCCTGATATAAACACAAAATTATGTCAAAATTCCCTTATAAGAAAGTATTCTTGAAAAAATAGTTTGTTTTGTGAACGTAAACAGTTGGGAAACAAGAACGAGAGAATGAGATGGGGTGGAAGGGGTGACAACATTGCAAATGCATCCAGTTTGTTGTATGTTATTTGTATATTAAAACCAATGCATAATTCATTATTTATTATTAAGAACAGCAACTGATTATTATTAACAGTTTCAATAAATTTCATGAAACTAACTGAATGAAACTTGATGAATGAAATTAATTCAGTTTCTGGCACTGGCAAGGGTGGCACGCAAGGTAATGTTCATGGCTTCTTCCTATAGAAACTAATTCCCAATAGCACCACCTGCTGTTGCACATGCATTTGTGAGAAAATCTGCACGATCACATTTGTGAGAAAATCTGCACGGTCACATTTGTGAGAAAATCTGCACGTTCACATTTGTGAGAAAATCTGCACGGTCACATTTGTGAGAAAATCTGCACGGTCACATTTGTGAGAAAATCTGCACGGTCACATTTGTGAGAAAATCAAGCTGAGAGAATCTCATAAAAAGGTGAGACTTAAACACAGTAAATTTATATGGTACACCTTTGCATTTTCTCTCGAATTGCATTATGTATTTGTAAAACGCTTTCTGTTTGTTTCAGAGTTTAGTTTCTTTTGCAAAAAAAGGTTGTGTTTGTTTGCAAAACGCTGGATTTGTTTGTTAAGTTTAGGCACAATTTTCGCTCCATATAAATCGGGAACACGGTCAAGGCACAAGAACAAGGTAAACACACTGGGTTCAGGAGAAACGCCTCGCACGGGACAGAGAACACGAGGGCCTTAAAAAGGGACACTAATTAGGGGACATAATACAGGACTGAACACTAACGGGAAATTAACTAAAGGGAGATTACACTGGACAGGTGAGGGGCATGAAACACTAATGAGAGATGACAGGGAAAACAAGGGGCGGGGCTAAGACACAAGACAGGAGACAGGAGAACATGTGGCACAAAGTCATAACAAAGGCCACATGTTCCCACACATAACAAAACAAGCACAAAGACATGGTACTGTCATGACTCTGTCCAGAAAACTAGAAAACCCATGACAGGAAGGACAGAATCCTGACAGTTTCCCCGCTCCAAGGGACGCTAGGAAGAAATCTCAGCAGGACAATACAGACAGACAAGAGGACAAACACCACAGACAAAGCACTGCACAAACTAGGGGGAACATGGAGGAGGAAATGAGGGGATTGTGGTGAAACAACAAGAAAAGAATCAATGGGAGGGGGGAGGGAGAATCAAGGACCTGAACTTGGGGAAACTAGGCATGGGTGGGATGGGGGGAGGAGGCTTAGGAGGGGGCTGGGGCTCTATTCTTGGAGCTGGGAGGAGAGGGAGGGGCAGGACGGGAAGGGTCGGTCAGGGGTGGGGTAGCATGGGGAAAAGACCTTGGGGGACCACAGGTGCCGTCGCAAACACCGGCTGAACCGGCGCCGGGAATGCCGGCTGGATCTCCGTCTGGGGTGCCGGCTGGACTGCCGGCTGTGGTGCTGGCTGGACAACTGGCTGTGGTGCAGGCTGTATCACCGGCTTTGGTGCAGGCTGGATTGCCGGCTGGAACACCGGCTGGGGTGCCGGCTGGACCGGAATGGATGCCGGCAGGACCGGGCTGGAAGCCGGCGGTATCGGAGCTGTGGCAAATGCCGGCGGTGGAGACAGCGACCCCTTCCTTCGCTTCTTCTTTCTTGACCAGACCACTGGGCGTGTGGTCGGCTGCAGTGATGCGGTGGGGGGCGTGGCAAGCTCCGCGCTGGAGGAGTCGGATGGGGAGTCACACGACTCCCTTCTCAACTTAACTTTATTTATATAGTACTTATTACAATTTTCATTGTTACAAAGCAGCTGTACATGAGACATATTGACTCATATTGACTATAAGCATAACAATTAAAGTTATACCTGTAAAAACAAGAAAAAGGTGAACACATAAGACAGACCACACACACAAAATGCACACGTACTAACACACATAGACATAGACACACACACACGGACATGCAGACACACGGAAGCGCACGCACATACACACGTACACAGACAAGTACGCACACACACAGACACAGGCACGCACAGTGAGAGCACACATTTAAGATAAAGGAGAGAGAAGCACGGGTCAAATATAGCAGACTATAAATTCCTATATGCGATATTAATTAAGTAAAACTTTAAAATTCTAATTCTAAAGCAGCCCCCCCCCCGGCCAGGCAAATAGTGCAAAAAAACAGTATGCAAACGGTGGCGAGGAACCCAAAACTCCAATGGAGAAAAAAAACCTCAGGAGAACCCAGGCCCAACCAGGGGATTCCAGTGAAATTTTGTGGTGAAGACGTGTCAAGTGACCACGTCCTTCTTTATCCAGCTCTATCATCTCAGCTCTTGTCAGGTCGCCGCTTTCCATTCTCCGCTCTACTATCAGGTCTGGCCATGAACTGCATCCTGCTCTCTGTGGTAACCTTGGAACAATGAGACAAGACTGGCTGAGAGTACAGTACTGTTCTGCCCTCTTTGATGCAACAAGTACATCAGTTGTGTTTTTGGTTCTGGTTGATCTAACTAATGCAGCCTAAACCCTCAGAGGATTTATATTATGGAAGAGTAGTGTATGCAAGATTAAAAAGATGCGTCTTTAGTCTAGATTTAAACTGACAGAGTGTGTGTGCCTCCCGGACAGTGCAGGGAAGACTATTCCAAAGTTTAGGCGCTAAAGAGAGTGTAATGCACATTCTCCCATACCTTCCAAGGCTGACTGGCGGGGTCGGACCTCTGGGAACCGAGGTGTGCTGAGCAGAGTTCCCCAGAGTAGCGTCAGCCACCACGGAACCCTCCGGGATGGAGGACAGACAGGAACATGAGAGGGTCGAAGAAACCCTGGAGTCCTCCCTCTTGGTCTGGTTGAGGTCATCTGCCAGCCCCTGGAATGACCCGCGGATCAAACTCTCCTGCTTCGCTAGAGGGAGAGGATTCTTGAGACCCACAATGAAGAAGGCATTATGGAGGAGCTCAAGGAGACAACCCCTCCTCGCTGCAGAGTCCCGGGCGTAGTCTCCAAGGGTTAGATTGCCCTGAGGGGGAAACGGACCCTTGCCCGTCTGGATCCTCTCATGGGTCAACCTCCACCAATGCTGGTGGTGAGCAGACTCTTGGGATGAAGGGCTGCCTGCTGGGTTCATGTTTGGGCGTTGCGTTCTCTCATGGAACTGACAGAACCCAAGTGCAGACAGCCAGGCTTTCAAACAAAGACTTTTATTTAAATAATAGACCAACGATGGGGAAAAATGATAACAAACAAGAACTCGAACAAATACTTCCCACGATGGGGCAAAAATAAGCAAAGTCCAAAAGTAATCCACACACGACAGGGCTTGGTAAATCGGGAAGGACAGAATCCTGACAGATGGACTAAAGAGGAGCGGATGCCTCGTGAGGCTCTGCTAATATTGTTTTTTTATTTTAAGTTTTATGTTGCAGCTTAAATGGACTAAAGATCTCTTTCACAACAAAGTGGTCAACGAGGTATTTGTCATGTGTATTCAAAGCACTGAAAGTGTCATTTGTATCTGGTCTATTTGTATGATATGATTTGAGAATGTATTAATTTGCAGTTGTTACGGCATAAAGCCAAGGCTTAAAGGCGAAAGTGTAAAGGTGCAGAAGTGCAGAGGCCACAAGGAAGATAAATGAATGCCCGTTTTAAAGAACCACATGTGTCTGTGGTGTTGGGAAAGAGCTACATACACTTTATAAGCCATTCACTTCTGTTACCTAAGTGATAGCTGTCACGGATGGTGGGGGGAGAGAACCCAGATGCAGGCAATGGCAGTGAAGGGGTTAACAGAAGACGTTTATTTAAATAATCAAAACACAAAACAAAGACCCACGGTGGGGCAAAACAGTACAAACCGGATAACCAACAGGACGAAGACTAACTGACACTAAACTAAAAAAATAAACAACACTAGAAACAAACTTGACTGAACACTTACTACTGGACAAGGGATATACAGCAAAACAGGAACACAGCGAACATGGAGCACATAGAACGTAATCGAAGACACCATAAACAGGTAAGCACATCAAACGTAGCACATACTCAGTACAATCCACGAGAACAGGACAAAGAAACAAGAGGGTATACAGTATATAGAAAAGACAAACGAGGGATAATGACACAGGGCATGAGAGGGTAATGGAACACGGCCGGGAAGTAATACGGGAAATGAGAGGGGCGGGGCCAATGACAAGACACTGGAGAGAACGCATATTATTGTCAAAAGTACAATAATATGTTTCTCTCCACACATAACCAAAGGCTCTGCGATGGCTCTCCCACAGGACCAAGAAAAACATGACTAAGTGAGGCAGAGCCATGACAGAAGCCCCCCCCCTTAATGAGCACCTCCAGGTGCTCACCAATGGGTAGGCGGACAAGACAAGACAGACTGGGTGACAGACAGGACAAGGCAAAACAAAGAAAATAATATCAGGGGCAAACAAGACAGGATAACCACAGGACTAGGGTGGGATAACAAAAACAATAAACAAGGGAGGGGAGGGGGGAACAACAAGGTTCATGGGGGAACACTTTTAATCCCTGGCTGCGCTCGAGGGCACGGAGTCCTGGGGGATTCTGTGGGGGAAGTCCTGGGGGGGACCGCCGACTTGAGCATCGGCGGGACAATGCTGGGACCCGGCTGGAAGGCCGGCTGGACAGGGCTTGACGCCGGCTGGAAGGCCGGCTGGACAGGGCTTCACGCCGGCTGCTGCACCGGCTGGGACGCCGGCTGGATCACTGGCTGGGACGCCGGCTGCACCACCGGACTGGATGCCGGCTGCACCGGACTGGATGCCGGCGGCTGCACCGGACTGGATGCCGGATGCACTGGACTGGACACTGGACTGGACATCGACTGGATCAACGGACTGGACGCCGGCTGGATCACCGACTGGATGCTGGCTGGATCACCGGACTGGACACCGGCTGATGCACTGGCTGGGACGCCGGCTGCTGCTCCGGCAGGGAGGGAAGTCCGCGCTGCCCGCCGCTGCCTCTTTCTCTTCAGCCGAGCCACCCGCCTGGAGGTCGGCTGAAGGAAAGAGGCAAAGGGTGCGGCTGGCTCCGGCTGGAACTCTTCAGACGTGGAGCCCCAGGACTCACGTCTCCCCCGCTTCCCGCCGAGGCTTGCTGGCGGCGGAGAGGACGGTGTGGCGACGCCCACAACCCCAATCCGCAAGGGGCTGTCCTCGGGGATAGCTGCCAGCCCCGTGAGAGGCTCTGCCATGGACATTCCCCTGGGCTCCTCACGATTCATCGCGAGTTGGACCTGGTTCACGAAGCCCAGGGGTCTCAACCGGCGCATCTCTGCTGGCTCGAAGGGTTCATCGAGGCAGCTGTTGAATATTACCTTCAACTCTGCCTCGGTGAACCCCGAGTAGCGCGCGGTGGACAGGAAGTCCATGGCTAAGTCTTTCACGGGGTCCCCCTCTGGCGTAAGCTGAACAGGACGTGAGCCTGGCGGCTCCTGTACGCCTCATCCGACTCCATGCCGCCCACTGGGTTCTGAATTGGCTCGTGGATTCTGTCACGGATGGTGGGGGAAGAGAACCCAGATGCAGGCAATGGCAGTGAAGGGGTTAACAGAAGACGTTTATTTAAATAATCAAAACACAAAACAAAGACCCACGGTGGGGCAAAACAGTACAAACCGGATAACCAACAGGACGAAGACTAACTGACACTAAACTAAAAAAATACAACACTAGAAACAAACTTGACTGAACACTTACTACTGGACAAGGGATACACAGCAAAACAGGAACATAGAGCACATAGAATGTAATTGAAGACACCATAAAGAGGTAAGCACATCAAACGTAGCACATACTCAGTACAATCCACGAGCACAGGACAAAGAAACAAGAGGGTATATATAGGAAAGACAAACGAGGGATAATGACACAGGGCATGAGAGGGTAATGGAACACGGCCGGGAAGTAATACGGGAAATGAGAGGGGCGGGGCCAATGACAAGACACTGGAGAGAACGCATATTATTGTCAAAAGGACAATAATATGTTTCTCTCCACACATAACCAAAGACTCTGCCATGGCTCTGCCACAGGACCAAGAAAAACATTACTAAGTGAGGCAGAGCCATGACAGATAGCAGCGTTACAGAGCCTGTACATCTTATTAAAGTTTAGTCTCGTCTTGTCTTCTCATGTTTAGTATCTCACATTAACACTTTGGATTATCCCTTTGTTTTACTGTATGGACCCTGTTTGCTCCTGCCTTGATATTTGCCCGTGTACCTGGTTATTCTTCAGTGCTTGCCCGTTTTGGATATTGTTCGCTGGTGATCGACCCTCGCCTGATTGTGGAATACTCTTTGTATTGTAGACCCACTACATCTTAATCATACACTAGACTTCTCACGGAGCCGATCTAACCAATATAAATATTATACCTCAAAGCGACGATGTCACCGATCACCATCTTATAACATGTACACTGCGCACTGCAGAAATCAGCCGTATAATTAGTTATCGACAGGGTAGAACAATTACCTCGACTACTAAAGATAGTTTCGCAAAGAGCTTGCCTGATCTGACTCCTTTAATAACCTTACCAATAAATACAGATTTGCTTGATGACATGACCAGCAATATGGGCTCTATTTGTCATGGACGGCAAGGAAAGAACCCAAATGCAGGCAGGGGTAAGGGGTAACAAAAACAAGACTTTAATAATACAACAAAAACTCCCGCAATGGGGAAAAACAGGGAAACAGGATAATAAAATAAGAATTGGACGAAGACTCACTAACTCTAAACTAAGCAACACTTGACATAGACTAAAATAAGACACTTACTATAACCGATGAAACATGCAATAATAGCAACATTCGACATCAGCACACAGAACGCAAGGACACCACTCACATACAATACACGAGCAAAAGCCACTGAAACAAGAGGGCAATATAAAGGCAAGACAAACGAGGGATAATTACACAGGGCAGGTGTGGGTAATGAAACACTCAGGGAAAGATAACGAGGAAACGAGATGGTGGGAACAGAGACGTGGACCGGAGTAAGAGAGTATGGAAACCCGAAAGGTCAACAATCTCTCTCTCCACATAAAACCTAAGGCTTTGTCATGACTCTGCTACAAGACCAAGAATAGACATGACATGATGAAGCAGAGTCATGACACTATTTTACACATTAGAAGCTGTTGCACCTATGAAGTCAAAAAAGATTAATGAGAAAAACATAGCACCATGGTACAATAGCACCACTCGCACCCTTAAATTACAATACAATAGCACCAATAGCACCCTTAAAAGAGAAACAAGTAAACTGGAGCGCAAATGGAAACAAACCCAGTTAGAGGTCTAAAATTGCGTGTAAAGAGAGTGCAAACTGTTATAAAAAGGCACTAAAAGCAGCAAAGGCTGAGCACCTCCGTAACCTCATAGAAACTAACAAAAACAATCCAAGGTTTTTATTTAGTACAGTTGCTAAATTAACAAATAAACAGACATCCTGACCTGGTTATTCTGCCGCACCATGGTAGCAATGAATTCATGAAATTTCTTACAGAGAAAATTGAAAACATACGAGACAAAATAGTAAAAACTCAACCTCCAAGTCTGTCCTATGAATTAGTATCAATAGCACTGAAACTGCCCTCATTAAAATTACAAAACGACCTGCTTATAGCATCAGATAAAGGTGACATGTCACGTCCTACTTGACCTTAGTGCTGCGTTCGATACTGTAGACCATAAAATACTTCTAGATCGCTTACACAATTATACCGGTATTCAGGGACAGGCACTACAATGGTTCAGATCTTACTTTTCAGACAGATATCAATATGTCTATTTAAATGGGGAATCATCAAATCTAACGCAAGTAAATTATGGATTACCTCAGGGATCAGTTTTAGGACCCTTGCTATTCTACATATACTTGCTGCCCCTTGGCAACATTAGAAAACATGGAATTAGCTTCCATTGTTATGCAGATGATACTCAGCTATATATCTCATCAAGACCAGATGATTCCTTCCAGCTATCCAAATTGGCAGAGTGCATTGAAGATATAAAACATTAGATGACTAGTAATTTCCTTCTTTTAAACTAAAAATAAAACAAAAATATTACTTATCGGACCAAAGACACGTGAGCAGAATATTTCGGATTATAACCTGCAAATTGAAGGCTGCACTGTTACTACAACAAATACAGTTAAAGGCCTAGGCGTTATATTAGACAGCAACCTGTCATTTAGAAATCACATCTCAAATGTCACAAAAACAGCCTTCTTCCACCTTAGAAATGTTGCCAAATTATGAAATATTCTATGCGTTGATGATGCAAAAAAGCTTAGTCATGCATTTGTGACCTCAAGACTTGACTACTGTAATGCACTACTTAAGGGTTGGCCTGCATTATCAATAAACAAACTACAGTTAGTTCAAAATGCAGCTGCCAGAGTTCTAACCAGGTCCAGAAAATACGATCACATAACCCGGGTTTTATCATCCCTTCAGTGGTTACCCATTAAGTATCGTATTGACTTTAAAGTTCTTTTAATTACTTATAAAGCTGGTTTAGCCCCTACCTACATAAAAGAGCTTCTATCTTATTACAACCCATCACGCTCTCTAAGATCTCAAAACTCCAGACTTTTGTTAACACCTAGAATAACTAAATCTACCAAAGGGGGTAGAGCTTTCTCATACGTAGCACCTAAACTCTGGAATAGCCTTCCCGATACTATTCGAGGGTCAGACACACTCTCCCAATTTAAATCTAGATTAAAGACACATCTTTTCAGCCAAGCATTCACTTAATGCATAATAAATAAATAAATTAATGAAAAGCAGCTACGCTAATTATTCTCTTTTTGTCCTCCTCCCCCGCCTCGGGATGCCCATCTGAATGCTACATCTGAAAATCCTGTGCAAGAGTCTGCAGACTGACTGACCATCCCAGCTCCATCTCACTCAATTCCATCACCACCCAAGAAAAAGTGACCGTCTGACCATCCCAGCTCCATCTCAGGCATTTCCATCTAGGGCTGCTCGATTATGACAAAAATCATGATCACGATTATGTTGGCCAATATTGAGATCCCGATTATTTAACACGATTACTCATTAACTTTTAAAACAACATAGAAAAACGAAAACTTGGCTTTTAAATTGTGAATTCAACTGCAAAATAAATGTAAAGAAATAGCACAGCTGAGCCACTGTAAAGGAAAAGGGTGCACTGTGGATTTATACCACAAGAAAAGAGAGGATCCTTGCAAAATGGAATGCAGCACAATAATCGTTTTGCCTCGATTGTTTTGTTTTTGTAATTGTTGAATAGTGCTGTAGTACTCGAGTCCGGACTCGAGACGTTTTTAATGGTCTCGGACTTGTCTTGGACTCGTTGGTATTTGAACTCGGACTTGTCTCGGACTTGGTCATTGGTCTCGCAAATGTTCTAGTCGGTCTCGTCCGAGTCCAGCGATATATGTTTTATTTTCTCCTTCAAAACAAAACATTGATAGAGCAATATTCTTGTGATCTGAAAACTAATGATCCGAAAACTGTTTCCGACTCTCGACTCAAGAACGAGAGCTGCGCGTGCTCATAAGTTCTGTCTTCACACAGCAGTTCAGTTCAGTGTGTGCTGTTGTTGTAATTAAATAACTCCGGTATATTGGTTCAAGTCCGCGGGACTGTCATGCACGCCAGAAAGTGAATAATTGAATTAATTTGTGGATAATATTAAGTGTTTACGGGAGACGCTAAACGGGAACGATTCAGCTGAACTGGTTCGACCGGTTCACTAAAAAGAAAGAACTGGTTCTAATTAATGATTCGTCCGCGGCGCGAACCAGCGTCAATCATTCATCAGGCACGATGTCAGCGAGCAGCGGCATAATACAGATTGGTTTTACAAACCATAATAAATGTATCGACATTGCGCTTAAAAGGAAACTTTTTGCAACAAAACTTTCCCCGAAACATGTGGGACAACATCCAATTTCGTAAGACACCTGCAAAGGCATCACAAAGAGAATTAAGTTAATGCCATGTTTCAGAGTTAGCATTGCATTTGAGTATTTTAGAAAGTTTGGAAAGTAGGGCTTGAAGATAAGATTGATCGTATTTTTATTGTCATTGTGATGAACATGTTATTTAAGGATGGGCACCGACGTGCTTATAAACGTGCTTATAAACGAGCCGTGGAGCCTTTGCTCTTTCTAGCGGCTCCTCTATCGAACACGCACGTGCACGGGCAGGCGCGCACACGCACGCACAAAAGTGTTCATTGCTGCACAACCTTGCTGTTAGGAGGGCTGATAAAAAAGTTCCTTAAAGTAATAAACAGTTACACTTCGGCTTTGTGACTTTAGTGCTATACCTATATAGTAAAAATAAAATGACCTTATTTGATCTGCTTTTTGATCATTACAAACAATAATGAAAATGATTATCTTAGAATAGAAGATATGCTGTCTCTTGCGTCACATAAATTATCAATAGTTAAGTATGTGGTCTTGTAGTCATGATTTTTTTTCTGTCTCTGTCTTGACTGTGTCAATTGGACTCGGTCTTGACTTGGACTCGAACCTCTTTGGACTCGGACTTGACTTGGACTCGAACCTCTTTGGACTCGGACTTGACTCGGTCTCGACTAGTCCTGGTCTTGGACTTGTCTTGGACTCGACAATGGTGGACTTGACTACAGCCCTAGCCAGCACATTTAAATTTGACTTGATGTCAGGCACTCTGGCTGCCGGTAAACATTGGACTATGGTTGCTGGTGCCTCTATGTTAACGTTCCGAACAATAGAATCACCGATAATTAGGGCACTTTCAGCAGGTTTCTCAGTCGGTGCGTCACTGAGCGGGGCAAACCTGTTCGAGACTGTAATCGGAACGGTTGAGTGATGTTTTGTCCTGCGACTACGCCGTCTCACAGTCACGAAGTTTCCTAGCTGCGGGGGATTTTCAACCGGAACCGAGCTGTGTGCGCTAATGTTGCTCGCATCCAAAGTGTTTTCTATCGTCGTTAAACTCTTACTATCCTCAGATAAAGATTGGATGCGATACTCTAATTCTAAGATCTTCACTGTCAGCCTAACTATTTCCCTGCATTTATCGCATATAAAACCCTCGCAGCTGACAGAGAAGGCTAAGCTAAACATATGAGGTGCAAGTAACAATAATAGGAATAGAAGCCATAACTCACCGGGTTTGAAGTGCAATTCCAACTTACCAAGGTTGCTCGATGAATCGTAGTATACTCGCTTAAAAAGAGAAACAGTTAGCACACAAGACAAACCAGAGGCAAGATGATATTCCAGAGTGTAAACAGAAAGCAAGCTAACACGCTATTGCTATGCTAACGGCGTTAAGTTAACTATCACTTTTGGTTTAGAATCTTCAAGTAAATAACAAGAACAGGGTTATTGAGATATCAGGATAAGTTAGCAACGACAATAATAATTAACGATAATAAAATACACTAATATTAGAGCGAAGTGTAAGTGCACTGATACAAACAAGCCGCCGGCAGGAAACAGGAAGCCCGATGATCAAGGGAGTAGACCATATATTAACTTGATGCTAACTGTACATGCCACATGCAAACAAAAACCAGCTATCATTTTATGACCGCTATCAATAAACTGCCTAGTACTGTTGTCATTCAACAACCGCAAAGACAGCGAATCAGCTTTCAAAGAAATCCAAAAACTTACATGACACCAGCACATAGTTAAATGGTGACACAAATGAAGAGTTACTGTTTATCTGTTTATCTCATACTGCATATAGATAAAACAAAACTGCAAGTTTCACGATCTACAGATTTCAAATAGCAACATAAAAACAGTTATACTTTTAAAATAATCACTGAGTTGAATTTTTTTTTTAAAGATGTGGCATCATGTCAAATTTCTCTGTTCAGGGCCTTATTTTGTAATCTTGTATTTCCTGTTACCCTGCCTCATTGTACTCACATGTGCCTTGTTTTTTCTGATGGCTGTTTACAGTATATAGCCCTTGTGCTTCCCCTATGCTATGTGTTGTGTTTATCATGGTACACTAACATCTATAAAATATGTGAACTAGACAAATCTCTTAACATGCAAAGTTGCAAAAATGAGCTCACCCTTCACCAAATTCTACTTCTTAGTATGTCATCCATGTATGGAATGCCAAACGTTTTAACCTTTGTATGGGCTTTGAAAAGACTAAATGGGCTTCTGTGTAATTTAATGCAGTTTTATTTCACTTTTTAATAATTCTTTATTTTTTTCTTTACAAGTTTACAATCTTGTAAAAAACATATACGAAAGACAGTAATGCAGATACACACAACAGCGCTCATGAGCAACTAGTCCACACATTCTAAAAACAAATATATTAATTAGAATAAATCATCAGTAGGGTATATGTACACAGGCTGATGACGGACGGTATTTCCACTAAAATCTCAGCCAGCTCTGTAACATCCAGTGCTCATAATGTCCATAGGGAACAATGGCCTTTTTCGGTCTCTTCAAGATGCACCTAGGATTATGGTCAAGGACGCGAGTCAAATTATCTTAACACTACATCACACATTAACAACAAAAAAAGGAGAAGGGCTTCAAACTATACATTTCAAACTACATCCACAAATATGAAACAAAGCCAAGTAAACTTTTGTACTTACTGGAGGCTTGATCACAGAGGCACATTACAATGCTCAGTCATAGTGCTGTCAGTTCGCTGAAATTTGAACGTTTTCTTACTAAACACATCGTTGTGGCTTGGGAAAAATGACCTCAGCACTATGAGAGCGGAAGTGGCTAACCTGGAGATTTTAGGAGAAGAACAACATCGCCCCGTGAGCATATACCCCATTGTACTAGGTAGATGGTTATTTGTGGTTTTAGTTTCTTTTAATTTAGAACAAAATAATTCAAAGATAAAATGGCAGCTGAATCAAACATCTATAACATTTATCTTTACGGTCAGGTCATGTGTGTTGTAAGATGACGCAGAAACTCTCCACGGGTGCTTGTTTGTCCAGGAAAAACAGCATGACAGAACTCGCACACCTGTGACTGCAACGTGACTCCAGACATGAACAGCCCTCCTGCCTGACTCACGAGCTCACTGTCCAGAAAGGAGGAAGACCACGGCCTCTATGGGACACACAAGCATCCTCATACTCAAAATATGGAGTTTTGTTTATAGAATGTATTTGGAAAATAACATATATCGTTTATCACTGTCATGTGACCCTGTGTCATAATCTAATTATGAGATAATAAGCATCAAAGTTTGATTTCAACCATTTATTTCACTGTCCCTGTGTCCGAAATCACCTACTCCCATACAAAATTAGTAGATGAAAATCAGTATCAGTCATAAATGGTTTGTCCAAAACCTTAGTATGCAAAAAACAGTAGGCAAGAAATACCTGGATGGTCTACTGCTTCCGCTGAGATTTGCGAGTGTTCATTTGGATGGACACTATTCTATCCAATGATGCCACAGGAGCTTAGCAATGGTTAAATTCAAACAGCGTAACACTTTAAGGCGGATGTCCGATTTCCCTATGTGATTTCTATTTATGAATATGCCATTACTCGTTTAACATTAAAGATGTTTCATACAATGTTCTTTGCATTATTTACACTATGGTGATTTTATACAAAAACAAAAAAAAACGAGAAGAATTTTGCTGGGTTTTCATAGACAGGGTCACGTATTTTGAGCAAAGTGGTGCTATCAAAATAATGCACAATATGCTGAACCACAGCAAACTCAACACAGGTATGATACAAACCCGCTTTTGTTGTGAAGTATGCGTGGCATTGTAGCATTGCTCAGCTTTTTTCAGGTCTTGCCAGGTACTGTTATTCTGCTTAACAGTGTCACCCTGTTTCTGATCTGACAGGTCTAAATTTAGATGCAGCTTGTCCAGTTTGCTCTCAATATGACTGAAATCACTAGCAGCTGAAAAACAAAAGCATAAATAAGCCTGAAGGTA